>NC_041394.2:175354003-175576503 GCF_900747795.2 Erpetoichthys calabaricus
ATATATACACATATATATATTCATATATATATATATATACACATATATATATATATATATATATACACATATATATATATATATATATATATATATATATATATATATATATATATATATATATATATATAAACATAATGAGCCCCATATATATTTTCACATGGTACTCTGATATTGCTTGTATCCCAGCCTGAATACATTTCTTGGATCTTCAGATAGAGACTTGACTGATTCATAGTCAAAGTGGAGCATGCAAAACAAAACATAAAACGAGTTTAAGTACAGTTTGCTGTCTAAAATAAAATGCTAGTTTGTCACTCAGAAAAGTGAAACGGCATTCTAGTCAATTTTAAAGTGGAGCTCTTGAAACTTATTGACCTGCTGCCTCTAGTGCCACTTTTTAAGACTGAAGCCAACCAGTACTAGAATATACAGTATTTGGTTGTTACTATTGCCTGTCAATTGAATATAAATAATTTAAAAGCACCATCAGAAAATGTTAGTACCCTGGATAGGTTTTCAATCAAATTATCTGTTTTCTTTCATGAACAGCCTTGTGCCTATATTTTTCCAAATACCTGCCTCATATAATGATTGAAAAACATGTAATGACTGCCTCAAAATACCTTGGCTGGCTGCTACACTCCCAGGCTCAAGGCCTGGAAAAAAATCAGACTGGGCCAAGTCAATCCCATACTTTGCTCACAACTTTCCCAATCTTACTTCCCCAATTGATGATAGAAAGATAATAAATCACAAAACATAAATGTGAAAGGTGAATGTATTATAAAGAAAAGTAAATGCACATCATAGAAAGTGCCCCAAAATATACAGTGAATTGATAACTAAGGAAATGAAACAAATATTTATATATACTGAAAAAAATAGCACTCCTTTGTTCCCTCAGCTAATAAACATTATAAACAGCCTGTACAAAAATATTCCACAAATTACAGTTACACACAATACATATAAACATGCTATAAACTAAACGCAAAAGTTAGGACTCGGAAAGCAGAGTAAAATGATGAAGCCAGCCTAAATCCTTAAAGTAAAATGGAGGCAAAAAGGACAGAACAGTCACACCAATCTGAGTCCCAATGGATGTGAATTCCTTTTCAGGTTGAAAGCAGAGAAAATGTCCAACTGTGAGAAAATGGATTCTGAAAGTCCCTTAGCCCTGGTAGTGGTCATCTAAAACGGTTTTAGCACATGCAATCAAGATGGCAGAAGTTGTGAGATAAAAACAAGATGGAGAGAGCCCAAATGAGCTCTAAAGCCCTCTATATATAGACATACCCTGGAAATCCTTTTTTTACACATAACAGGATGTCCCGCCTGAAAAGGTTGCAGCTGTCAATCATGTGTGTTCCTTCATTCTGTTTCAATGAGTGGTTGCTTTTACACATTGAACAATTTTAATTTCTGTAAAAATACAACAAACTGACAGAAACAATTGAACAGACTAATACAAATGACAGAAATCACTCATGAATAATGCCAATGCACACCTAATTTTTTCTATAAAAAAGTGGAATGAATGATAGAAGTGGCAATCAAAAATTGTTTAGTTTTCTTTTGAAATCGCAGATAGGCACAACAATTCAAAACATTTCATATATGAATAAAGCAAACAGTGAGGATACATCTGTAAAATGTAGAATACAAAAATAAAAATGATTGTGCTATGTATAATAGATGGTGGTGCATCAGGGATATTCTGATTTAAGTGCAAAAATAAGGCATTCCAAAAATACAAAATGAAAACTTTAAAAAAACTGGCCTAAATAGATAAAGGCAAATTATATAAAAATGCCCCCTCAATAAATTAAGTGTGAAAAAATTTACCATAAAAGTATAATTAGATATTAAAAGAGCATTCTAAATTTTAAAAGCAAAACCAAGAAAAACAAATATTATGGAAGCAAAGGCAAGGTGCACTTTATTAGCACTAATCTAATAAAAAAATAATCTGAAAAACCTCCATACTGCACAGAGTAAAAAAATAAATAGCAAAAGAATGAATATATTCTAACAAATTGTGTCAGAGGAAGAAATAAACAGTATGCCTTTTTAAGCTGACATCACAACGCACATCTCAGTTATCAGTTGTAGCCTTCATTCCTGTAATTTTAAGAAGTCACGGCTAGTTGCGGACAGTCACAGCATGCGCCAGTAACTGTTTGTCATGGAGTATGACACCATCAGTGCCTTAGTCACTGCTCCGCAACTCACTACAATAAAATGAAATTTTTTTGATCTGTGTGGTTGGGCTCTTGAGAGTGTGTGTGAGGGTTAACAGTCAAAGAGTACTCAGCCAGCAGTGCAGCACATATAAACTTCACAGACAACACAAGAACAAAAGAGGCTGCAAAAAAAAAGAGAAATAAAGTGAGTGTTTTTGACAATGCTAATAGAGAGAGGCTTACTTGACTTTGGAACCACAACATCTGTCTGGTCATTTAAAAAACAATGGTCAAGATTGTGGCTGAACTGAGATACCCAATAAACACTTATTCAGTGACTAGGTTTATTTACAATTTAAAGTGTCCATAAAGTCCCGCACAGCACACAATGCCCCTGCACCAACCACCCTTAAAGTCCGGGCCTTTCAATGCTCCTGCCTCTTCTCACCGCCTCTCTTCCTGTCTCCCGAGCTTCATCCTCTTCCTCCCAACTCCGGCTCATGACTGGAAGGAGGCGGCATCTTTTATCCCCACCCAGATGTGCTCCAGGTTCCCTCTGATGAACTTCCTGAGGCACTTCCTGGTGTGGCGGAAGTGCCGCATGAGCACCCGGAAGCAGTCCAGGTGTCCCTGGTATTCCTTCCGCCAGCATTTCCGTGTGTGGCGGTAGTGCTGACATCCAAGGCTCCACAATTGTCTGGGCGCCCCCTGGCGGTGCCACGGGTCCCTATAGGGTTGAGCTTCCATGCTCAATTCCCATGGCCCCCATACAAACCAGGGCGGCTGCCCTCTCGTGGTCCAGGGGAGGCATAGTTCCTCTCCTGGTCCTTCCAGGCATCCCAGCTGGGCACAGCCCCCAGCCACCTGCCACACTATGAAAGTTCATAATAGGCACTTTCATACTGCAGGAACTTTTTTAAAACTCAGGAACTTTTGCAGCATTCCCACTACAGGAACTTGTTACATTTGTAGTTCCTGGTGGGTAGCTTCTACTTTTTAGCTCTTACTGCTCTTACTGCAGACTGTGTACTTTTTATTTAACCAGGACCTACTGTATCTTGAGTGGGGCTCGGGTGATGAATTGTACTGATGGACCACAAACACTGGAGCTCTCTTACATATCTGTTAGTAGTTTGGACTTTGGAGACTTATTGTTGAAGATGGAGTGCTACACTTCTTGTTGAAGATGGAGTGCTACACTTCACACTACATCACTTATCAGCTGACTTCCAGGTGTACCACACCATGCACATCATTGAAGCACTAATCTCCAATATGCAATGTTGATGACTTCAAAGCAATAATACATGAGTGAACTGATAACTCACTTTACAGCACCACACTCTTCTTTGCATGTCACATATTTTCCATAAAGATTACAGTTCCTGTTGTGTTGTTCGAATGTAACACATGAAAGTGGCCACAATACAGTATGCAATACAGTAAACAAAATTTATTAATAAAGTATCTGTCTAGTTTTAATCAAGTCATTTGCTAAAGATATTTTGAAATAGAGTGATCTGGTCGCACAGTAGGTAGTGTTCAACTGGGGGACTTGGATTTGGGATGGCTGTCATTAACTTCACAAAAAACTATGTAAATGACTTTTCTTAATTGAGAACTATCACTGATATATTTTAAGTATGCAGTGTTAAAACAGCTAATAACACTCCAATCAATACGCCCAACAATATTAATCAATCCAAAAATACATGGGCACAAAATGAAAACTCCATACAGTTGTTTTAAACATCTGTTCTAAACTTGAACTTGATTAAAACTAAATGACATTTGTGGAATTCTTTTCACTTGACTGTAAGCTACATACCTTAGTCTGTCCCTTAATAGTTGTCATGAGAAGACCAATATATTTGCATGAGCGATGACACTGACATTTGTTTTATCTAGTTTTGATAAGCCGCTTCATCCAGGAAGAGACAGTCACTTCCTGTAAAAACCCTTCCAAAATGCTCTTTTGTGTTCTTTTACCAGCATTTTATGAGAGTTATCATTGTTTTCAGTGAATCAAGGGTTTGGCTGAAAATGCTCCAAAACTGCTGCACGCAGTTTTCTAAACTGTTTGCTGCTAAAAGGCTAAAATGGGAATAGTGTCATTGAAAATAATAGCAGGTGACTTTTCAAGTGATTTAGGATCGTTCTAGTCAAATGCTAAAATGCTACAGAAACACTTACTGTGAATGGGCCCTTACAGTTATAAAACATATTGCACCAAGTGTAGACATTTTTTTTCCATTTTTACTTTTGTTTCGTGCATTTGTCACTCATTTGAACTCATGTTATAGGAGGTTGAACCCTTTCTCTTACTTTGTGTTAACATGGGGCTTTCCCTCTGGGTATTCTGCTTTTTATCTCAAAGTGTCGAGAGATGGAGCAAAACTTTTCTCAAAGGAATTGAACTTACAATGCTTAAAAGTATACTTTAACAAAGACACTTTAGTCCTTTCCATGCTAAAACAGCCTGTTATATTAAAATAGCTTATTACTTGGCTAATACAAATTGTACCTTGTCTGTTAATGCCTTTGTGTCTGCTTAAGAATGACCCGAATCTTATGATAATTAGTTTAAGTAGAAAGTGTAACAAGCTCTGTGGTATTGTAAGTCCAAGGTATTGCTTGTCTATGCATGGTTTTGTTGATTGGAGATAAGAACACTTTTAAATGAAGTATATAATACAGAAGTGCTACCATAATTCATTTATGGTTTTATATGCTGGTTCTAAGTTATACGAACAAGCTGTGCTGTTAGCTCTCATTTGTAATGACAAAAACGAGAGATAAAGCAGCTGGTTTTGTTTTTATGAACTTTGCATAATAGCAAGGAGCTCTCTAAGGTCAGACAACTGATAGGAAACAAGAAAAAGGGAATATAAACTGAAAATAGTTTGAGTCACTGCTGAGAGAAGTGCTACCTGGATAGATGTTATAATGGATGTTATTTATTCTTTTTGAATGTGTTTTCTGCATCTTGTGGGAACAAACTGCAGTACATGACTATTTTTTTTCCCCAGGGAATCTGTTTCTAATTTTAGTTTTGTGTTTAAAGCTTCCTAAGAAAAGTTACCAATATTTATTGCTATTTTGTGGCACCATATTGGATGTCCCCTTTTTCTGCCATTCTGCATTTTTCAGCATTATGGTCTATTTAAAAGTCTGCATGCATCCCTTAATTATTGAAAGTCTGGGTATTAAGAGTTTTCAGTACATTATTTCTTTTGGCATAATTGTCGTCATTAAAGACTTTAAGAATTTTTATTTTTTTGGCTCACATTTTGGGCTCATTTGTAAGATTGTGTTGACTTCACATTTCTCTTAGTATGTTTTCTTACCATATTTTCTCTCCCAGATCTTATCATTAAAACCCCCCCTGCAGACAGAACAAATGTGTTGCTGATCTGCTTATACAACTACTGTATGACCCCAGTTATAGACTGTATTGCCCCACTCTGCTTGCTTTCATTTATGGCACTAACTATGTGAATAATGCTTAAAAATTCAAATTTATTAAATCCTGCTTTCCTGTCTGCATGTTTGCACTATTTTATCACCAGATGCTGAGGACCAAGTTCCTTTTTCTGCTAGGTTAATCAGGTATAAAGGAGAAAAAACACTCACAATAGGAAGCCCACAGAGAAAGTTATACCTTTAGTGAAATGTGAGAGAACTATTGACAGAAAGGCAGTGGACTATAGCCCAGGGCTCATGTGTATTGTAACTGTGAATTGTATATCTCCAAAAGTTTGTAAGTACAGTCATATGAAAAAGTTAAACCCCTCTTAATTCTTTGGATTTTTGTTTATCATTGGCTGAGCTTTCAAAGTAGCAACTTCCTTTTAATATATGACATGCCTTATGGAAACCCTAGTATTTCAGCAGTGACATTATTGGATTAACAGAAAATATCATAACAAAATTAGACAGATGCATAAATTTGGACACCCCAACAGTGGTATTACATCAATACTTTTGGAAATATAACAGCCTCTAGACACCTCCTATAGCCTTTGATGAGTGTCTGGATTCTGGATGGAGAGTATTTTTGACCATTCTTCGATACAAAATCTCTCCAGTTCAGTTAAATTTGGTGGCTGCCGAGCATGGACAGCCTGCTTCAAATCATCCCATAGATTTTCAATGATATTCAAGTCATGGGACTGTGACGGCCATTCCAGAACATTGTACTTCTCCCTCTGCACGGATGCTTTTGTAGATTTCGAACTGTGTTTTGGGTCATTGTCTTGTTGGAATATCCAACCCCTGCGTAACTTCAACTTTTGACTGATGCTTGGACATTATCCTGAAGAATTTGTTGATATTGGGTTGAATTCATCTGACCCTCGACTTTAACAAGGGCCCCAGTCCCTGAACTAGTCACACAGCCCCACATCATGATGGAACCTCCACCAAATTTGACAGTAGGTAGCAGGTGTTTTTCTTGGAATGCGGTGTTCTTCTTCCGCCATGCAAAGCGCTTTTTGTTATGTCCAAATAACTCAATTTTTGTCTCATCAGTCCAAAGCACTTTGTTCCACAATGAATCTGGCTTGTCTAAATGAGCATTTGCAAACAACAAGCGACTCTGTTTGTGGCGTGAGTGCAGAAAAGGCTTCTTTCTCATCACCCTGCCATATAGATGTTCTTTGTGCAAATTGCGCTGAATTGTAGAACGATGTACAGATACACCATCTGCAGCAAGATGTTCTTGCAGGTCTTTGGAGGTGATCTGTGGGTTGTCTGTAACCATTCACACAATCCTGTGCATATGCCGCTCCTGTATTTTTCTTGGCCTGCCAAACCTGGGTTTAACAGCAACTGTGCCTGTGGCCTTCCATTTCCTGATTACATTCCTTACAGTTGAAACTGACAGTTTAAACCTCTGAGATAGCTTTTTGTAGACTTTTCCTAAACCATGATACTGAACAATCTTTGTTTTCAGATCTTTTGAGAGTTGCTTTGAGGATCCCATGCTGTCACTCTTCAGAGGAAAGTCAAAGGGAAGCACAACTTGCAATTGACCACCTTAAATACCTTTTCTCATGATTGGACACACCTGTCTATGAAGTTCAAGGCTTAACAAGCTAATCCAACCAATTTGGTGTTGCAAGTAATCAGTATTGAGCAGTTACATGCATTCAAATCAGCAATATTACAAGGGTACCCAAATTTTTGCACAGCCAGTTTTTCACATTTGATTTAATTTCATACAACTAAATACTGCTTCACTAAAAATCTTTGTTCAGAAAAAATCCCAGTACTCAGATGTTCCTAGTAAATGAAAGACATACCAGTGTTATCTTTTTTGTTGAAAGTAGAGTAAATTATTATGCAGGCTGAGAGGAGTTCCCAAACTTTTTCATATGACTGTATAAGCATAAGCAAAGTAAAGTTGTTAACAGAAAATTAGATATTATAATAAGATATTATTGAACTATTTAAGAATATTTATGTTCGGTGGAAATCCCAGTCTTTGACCTTGGATTCCTCACAGATTTAATTTTTTTCTCCAGCTTAACTACAGTTATTTTTTTATTTTTTCTGTCCTCCTTGGCCATCAGATCTTATTATCAGACTTGCATAGACACTTAAAAACACTTATGTTTAAGGACTCTATTTCTTTTAATTAAACATCTGTCTTATTTAAGTGTGCATTGTTTATTTTTGTATACTATTTATTAATTATTATTTTTACCTAATTTCAATTTGCTTTTTCTGGTAAAGCACATTGAGCTACACCTTTGTATGAAAATTTGCTATAGAAATAAATGTTGTTATATTGCGGGTTAACATTAAAAAGAGTCTGTGTATTTGTAAAATGGTTAATGGGTATTAAAGACAGGTTTTTCACCCTGTCCATGATTTATTGGTTATGTTAAATTGGCCCCTCATGGGTGTGTGGGTGACTGCTACCCTGTGCCAGTGCAGATAGAATAAACTCTGGCTCCCAACAATTCTGAATTGGATTAAACAGATATGAGAATGCTATGCCACAGTGTTATGGATTTCAAGTAGATATCCTAGCAGAACATTTTCTGCTTGTCACTTGTTGCATGTCCTCTGCCATTTTTATGTGTTGCATGTGTAATATATTAAGATTTTCCATGAGTTTCCGTTTCAACATTATCTTTATAGTAATTGTCATTAGGTATTACTGAAATGAATCACTTAAATTGCTTGTATCTTACTCATTATTCTTATGAATACACTTGTTACATTCAACCTCACCTTGACCATGCTGATTTTACACTTATTGGATACAGTAAATGCTTCAGGGAACAAACAGAGCACACACTCTATTCCTAATGAAAAGGATCCTGATTCTAATTATGTAAAGGAATTCAGAGTATAAAAAAGATGTTCATTAAGAAATGCAACTTAATTAAAAAGGGTAATGGTTATATTTACAGTAGGTTCTTTAAATTAATCTGAAAAGGAAATAGAAGAGCAGATGAACAAAATGTATAAAGTACAGTAGCTAGGCTTCTTCTGTTACTTATTCTCGTTCATTTTTAATATGTTATACGTCATCTAAATCTCTTCATCAGGCACTGTATATACGTAACAGAAACTCAGCAAATTGTTCTTTTTTTACTTTGTCTCAGTGGCCTCTGTAGTTTACTGGGTGGAATAACTGTCAGGAGTACAGCATAGAAACATCTTTCCAGGAGATTAAGCGTGTTAATGGTGAAAGGCTAATGGCTTGGCCAGTTTAATCCCTACATGTACTGCTGTTTTTAACTAAAATCTCATACCAGCAGTTCAATGGCAGGCCAGTTGAACAATAAAACACTCATGCACCCTACAGGGATATGTTTTCAACTAAAATCTGAAAATGGGTTTGTTTTCAGATCGATAGCAACCACTTAAATAGGGAAAAACAACTGGGTTGACTTTTCAAAACCTCATGAGCCAACCAAATGTCTTCTCCTTATATAATTCATCAAAAGGCACGTAGTTAATATTAAATACAGATTGTTACATATCTAAAAAATTATTAAAACAAATACTTTGAAAATGACAGACTGTTTATTGTTTTTCTGGCATTTAATATGTGTGACAGACGACCGGCTATGGACTCTGGTCGTCACCCCCAGGCCGCTAGGAGGAGCCCTCCGGACAGCATATTTGTGCCCCAAGTTCCAGCAGGGCCTCATGGACTTTGTAGTGTTTTGACACAGCCCTGCTGGATACCTTGGGGGCCGCCAGGATTCGTTGTAGAGGGGCTAGGGGGCTCTGGCATGCCCTATAACCCGGGAGTGCATCTCAGTCACATGACTGGAAGAAGCGATGTGCTCCCGGGATGAAGAAAAGGACTTTGCCCTGACCCGGAAGGAAAACGGACTTGTGGGTTTGGCTTGGAGCCACTTCCGGGTCAGGGGCTATAAAAGGACTCTGGGAAGCCCAGAACACTGAGCTGAGCTGGGAGGTAGGGTGGCGACGTGTCTGGGAGTGGAGGATTGTTTATTGGGAAAGAGTATTGTAGTTAATGAGTGTGGTGTGGAGAGTGCTTGGTGCACCGTACAATTATAAAATAAATATAATTTATACTTTCACCTGGTCATCAGAGTGGTACCTGAGGGTTCGAGAGGTGGACAAAAGCCTCAACTGCTACACTGGCGTAGTTGGCAGGAGTCTCTGGCCGTCTGGAGGCAGAGGATCTGCATTAAATATTAAATTCGTTGTGGCAGAGAACCCTACGAAGGTCCCTCTAGTGACCGCGGAGGTGAAAACTCCACCCGCGACCAAGAGCGCTGCAGCAGGACGCCAATCTCTTCAGCAGGCAAAAATGGGGAAAAAGTCTGGCAAGAAGAAGGCCAGCACCAATTGGGTGAAGACCGCAACCGATGCCGAGCTGTACTGGACTTACCTAACTGGGTGTGAGGGAGACCGGCAGCTGATAAAGGCTGAGCAAGTCCAAAGAGCGCAATTACAAGTAGACTGCCAGCAATCGGCTGCGTCAACAGCCCTGAACGAATCGGGGATCCAGCGGGAAAATCCGGAGGTATGTGCCGGGGCAACGCCCGATGGGCAGGGGATATTTATTTCCTATTTTGCAGTGGCCTGCCTTCGGAAAACAAACGCTGGAGCGGATACCTGCCTCGTACCGTGGCAAGATGGCCGCGATACCCAGAAGGCAAGTCGGGTTGGAAGTCGGATGGAAGCGGCCAACCCATTCGTGGGATGTATCCACGTGACCTTGCGCGACGACAACCCGGAAGAAGGTCAGTTGGGAGCCGTTGGTGAGGTCAGTAATTCCCCAACGCGTCTGCGCTCCCTGAAGGGGAAGGGGGCGGCGAGCGAAGCAGCGCCAACTTTAAATAAAAAGAAAGAGGGGCGGGAAGTGACTGTAGTGTCTGACATCAATAGAAAAAAGGCAGACCTCAGTCGGCTTGTTGCAGCCACCCGTCCCTCAGAAGACTCCAAATCCCAGGAAGCCTTGCGAAGCCCAGCAGAGCACGTGACAGGAGTGGACGTGCTCATTGGTTCCCGGTCGGCAGGTGACCTAAATAAGGAAGTAGCCTTACTGCCGGCCGAGACAAATAACTTTATAAACTTGCAGGAGCTCGAGAAATGTCTCGCGCCCCTTTACGCTTTCTTCCAGGGACTACAGGAGGTGAAGGAGCGTGTGGAGGAGCTGGGAGCTGCAGCCGAAGCGCCGTTGAAGGGACTGATGACATACCTTCGGCGGTTAGGCCGTGAAGCCCTGGCCTCGATTAATGCGGCGGTGCAGGTAGGTGCTCTCTGTACCGTATATCATAAGGGGACGCAGTGTGAATCGGCACTGCGTTTAATAAGTAGCGGTTGCCAAAGCACTGTGAACCCGACAAGGGAGTGTGGCACCATGACGGAGGGGTCGGTAAATTGTCCGTTAGAACCGGAGCAGCGGTATCAGACGCTGCTCTGGACTAATGCGGACGTTATGAGCCCGACCCGTGTGGAAAAGGGGTTGCCGTTGGTTACTGAAGAGGCGGGGGAAGTACCGATCGTCCCGGGGCAGCTGAATAGTGCTGTTACCCGGAGCGATGCGGTACTAATGACGCCGCCTCCGAGTTTATATAGGACAACGGGCGTGCAAACAGCAAAGAGGCTCTCTCTTTTTCATAGAGAGCCTCACGTTGTGCACAAGCCCCAGAGAAAGCAGGAGATCCCCACACAGAAATGCGGGTCTCCTAACAGGGAAAAGAAAAGGGCTGAGAGCAACAAAGCGGCCGTTAAACCCTCCTTGGCGGAGGACAGGGTGGAGCTCACTGAATTCCCGAGGTGCTTCAGGTCTTGGGAAGAGAGGCCACCAGGAGGACGTCGGCGGTGCTATAACTGCCGGCAACCGGGCCATGTGTGGAGGAGTTGTCCCCGGAGGACAGGGGAGCGGTGGGATACCAGATACACCGTTCCCCCAAGGTTCGCTGGGGGGTCTCGACAACAGAGCCACGGTCCGGATAAAGCGTTCTCCTGGAGGAAGACGTCCCTCGCGGGAATCAACGCTCCGCCCCACAGTTCGTCGCTAAGGGGGAGGGACTGTGACAGACGACTGGCTATGGACTCCGGTCGTCACCCCCAGGCCGCTAGGAGGAGCCCTCCGGACAGCATATTTGTGCCCCGAGTTCCAGCAGGGCCTCATGGACTTTGTAGTGTTTTGACACAGCCCTGCTGGATACCTTGGGGGCTGCCAGGATTCGCTGTAGGGGGGCTAGGGGGCTCTGGCATGCCCTATAACCCGGGAGTGCATCTCAGTCACATGACTGGAAGAAGCGATGTGCTCCCGGGATGAAGAAAAGGACTTTGCCCTGACCCGGAAGGAAAACGGACTTGTGGGTTTGGCTTGGAGCCACTTCCGGGTCAGGGGCTATAAAAGGACTCTGGAAAGCCCAGAACACTGAGCTGAGCTGGGAGGTAGGGTGGCGACGTGTCTGAGCGAGGAGGTATTGGTTTAGAGAATAGTGTATTGTGTTTATGAGTGTGGGGAGAAGAGTGCTTGGTGCACCGTATAGTAATAAAAAGAATATTACTTATACTTTCACCTGGTCTGAAGAGTGGTACCTGAGGGTGTTAGAGGTGGCTCCACGCCTCTACTGCTACATATGTATAGTACTCCTACTTAAAAAAGTACTTTGAAAAAAAGTTATAAACTTACTAGACATTAAACCCGTTACAATAACGGGTGCTAGAACAGTAGTCCATAAACATTAGTAGGAACAGTCTATATTAAATGGCAAGGGACCTTTTACCTCATTAAATTTTTTCCATAAAATGCCTGTAATTTTCTCTGACAGTAATACTGGCTTTGCTGTCCGTTTTATGCGTTTAATTTTCTGTCACAACAGTGGGCAATCAGCATATTCTCCCCAGCAACTGATGTAATGTGCCCAAAAATAAATCTACCTTTACTTTACACTTTACCGGGTCAAGCTTTCTTAATCGCAAATCTGACATCCTCAGAGTGAACACTTGCACAGCAATGGGGAAGCTGGTCTCCGCGTCTCAGTACCCAATTGGATTTTTTGTGTTTTCTGTTTTAGGTCTTACCTCATTTACCGGAATCCGATTGGATCTGCCGCACAATATGTTATAGGTCCCGCCCTCTCTGTCTTGTGTGACGCATCAGGTGGCCTTTGAAGCAGCGCACTGTGCCCCGCTCATGCGCACTTCACCAGAAGACAAACACACACACGGACACTGGACGCACACAGGGGTTTTATTAAAGAGGATATTAGGTC
The DNA here is from genome assembly GCF_900747795.2 of Erpetoichthys calabaricus. NCBI lineage: Eukaryota > Metazoa > Chordata > Cladistia > Polypteriformes > Polypteridae > Erpetoichthys > Erpetoichthys calabaricus. The sequence continues at coordinate 175,366,920 of NC_041394.2, forward strand.
CAGTCTGAAACAAACCAGAGCTTATCACTATAACAATGCAATAAGTTATGGATGTTATTAGAGATGTCTAGAACTGGCAGACAGTTAGTCTTCAACTTTTGTTTGCAGTAATATACTTACCTATATAATTTCACTCTCCTGGGGCCTCGTTTATAAAACTTTACATGATTTTGAGAATGAAAACACTTGTACACCAAAAAACAGAAAAATGTGTATGCCAAAAAATTAGATTTATAAAACCTGTTGTTTCTATGAAATTTATCCTTTATAAATCACAATAATTTTATAAATGTGCGTTAATGAACGTTCCTCAAACCCAGTCTGGTTCCACCCTGAAACAACCATATATGAACGATGCTAATCAACCTCATACATATGCTATCATGATGCTACAGACCTTCATTGACTGGTAGTACAGCCACATGATGCATCCAATAGTGCAAGACAGAAGTTCTCACCTCTAAATTAGAGGCACACAAAGAACCTTTTGGTAGTTTAAGGTGTCAGCAACAAGTGCAAATATGATGAATGGCAACATGTTACTGCTGTGGTAAATGCCATGAGCTCCAGCCACACCATTGCCTGAAATAAAAAAAAAAGTCCAATCTCTGGTGACAAAGCTAATGACCAGCAGAGTGTGCATGTAACGGGAGCAAGTAAAAACACATCTACACTTTTTAAATTCAATCTGCAAATGATATCTGTAATTGGAGATGCCATTTTATGTGGCATTATGCCAGAGCAGTCCTTATCTTAGCATTACTGCTGACTTGTATGATATTAGAATGTAGCTGCTTAAGGTTAACAAAAGCAGCTTCATTTTCGCTAGGTGCCCTTATTGCAATATGAGTTCATTAAAGTGCTCCGATTACATTAGGATAATGGACACTGATGCAGGTTGCCTTTGAATGTTGGTAACAACATGTTATGTTATATTGATATGCATCCACACCATAAAAAAACTGGATGTAGCATTTTGTTGGTTGTTTAAAGGCTTCCAGCACAGCAAGCGTGACAGCATGAAGCTTGGCTGAGATATTCTTGCCTGTTGTGCAGTTCCTGTGATATGAGTTCCATGGCAAAGCACGATTGTTTAAATAAATAATGGGCTCCAAATTGGTTCGGGTATTTGCATGCTGGTGTCACTCCAAGGTTGATTGGAGTGCTTGGCTGATGACAAATTTATGTGGAAATGCAAGAGTGTCAGTCAGTTGCCTCATTCACACTTCAGAGTAAGTGGAGGACAACACAGGCACTCAGTAGAGCAGTATATAGGAATCCTGCACAGCAGAGGGAAAAGAACATGTAAAAAAAATACAGAAAGAGGTTATGGGAGGAATAGAAGGTAGGACCAGTGAAAAGCTCATGCCATAAAGAGTAGAGGCAGATGGTCAGGAGTATGTCCCAAGGAAGGTGAGTGGCAGGCCTGCTGACAGACTGGCTGAAGAAGACGTGCGTGGGGTTCAGCTGGGAGTTCAGACACCAATGGACTGGTAGTAGAACTGAGAAGTGGATGAGTGTCGGTGGGCAGCTGAGGAGATGCCACATTTTACATTGGCACTGGTGTTTGTGACTGTTTTACCAGAAAAAACCTACCTGGGATTTTAACCTGGTTTTTAGAGAATTATTTACTGAGCATTCTAACCTCCACTAGATACTTTGATTTTATGGATTATTTATTTGCTGATTAGTTAATGAATGGAGCACTGCACTATTTGCACTTTGGATTTTGTTTTAATAAAAGCATTTAACACTTTGCACCAACTCCTTGCTGACTGTGTATGTCCTCATTTGCCTGGCTCATCTTGTTTATCAACAATTCTGGGTTCAAGAGGATCCTGGATGCACCAGGGAGCATGAAACCTACCCGTTTTTTCCTGGTAATTCTTCAGACCAAGCTGGGTAAAAATTTATAATATCAGATCAGTTTAAAGATCCAAGGATAATCATCACAAGTACATTTAAAGATCTTTTTAAATACAATTTTGGAAGTATGATGAAAAAATGTAAACAAGATGTTAATAGATGGTCAACTTTCTTTTGTTAGCTGTGAGAATTAAAATAGTCTAAATGAATATCTACCCAAAGCTATTGTATCTATTTGAGAGCATCCTTACAATCTTTTTTTAAGACATTACACACAATTGCAATATCATTTAGCTGGAATTCAAAATAACCACGCATCAAAAAAAGAGACCCGGCAAAAATACAGTACAAAGCAGAAGGTGGCATGGCACTACTTAACTTTCATTTCACTACAAGCTGCAAATATTTATAGAACCAAATTTTGGAAATTGACCAAAATCAACAAATCTTCACTGACTTGGTTTGCAATGAAAAATAAACCATATTCTAAATTCACTTTGTATGCTATACTCTGTACACTAATTATCATCAAACCACCATAAGCATATGGAACCAATGTAGGACACATTTTAATGCAGAAAAGCTCTTCTCTATTTCTCCTATAGAGAAAACCCCTTTTTGAACCTTCTCTGCCTACTCAGTATTCAGTAGTAGGATTCAGCAGTTGCCATTAAAACACTAACAGATCTCAACATTGATAATTTATGAGTGTCTTATCCAAATTTAATCTGCCATTTGAACACTTTTCTCCTATAAACAACTTAGAAGCTGTGTTAAAAGCAGCCTACCCAATTTTCTGTACCTTCAACCCATATATATATCTGTGGCTAATCTAGATAATGAGTCAGATAGCATCTAAACAGTATGCAAAAATATGTCAAGGAATTTTGTCCTTTAATGATTAGAATGATGTAGAACCCAACTACAGGGGATGCACAAACCTGTGTGTTTCTATTTACCAGTCCCAAGCCCAGATAAATAGGGAGGGTTACGTCAGGAAGGGTATCCAGTGTAAACTTTTGCTAGATCAATATGCGGACAACAATACAGACTTCCATACCAGATCGGTTTAGGACCAGGTTAACAGTGGCTGCCACTAGTACTGTTAGCCAACAGGGTGCTGATGGAAATTGGGCTACCGTTGGCCGAAGAAGGAGAAGAAGAGAGGGGAGAGTAGGCAGGAGTAGAGGAGGAAGGTAAAGAGGGTGGAACTGAGGGTATGAACTTTGAATTTTGGCAGTATGACTGGTAAGGGGAGAGAGTCAGCTGATGTGATTGAGTGAAGGAAGATTGATATATTGTATGCACAAGAGACTAAAAGGAGCCGGAGTAAGGCCAAGTAGATTGGAGGTGGTGTGACTTCTGGACAGAGGAAGGAGGTAAAGGAAACCTGGTGGTGGAAAGGGGAAGTACAGGAGAGTATACAGAGGAAGAGGTTGGTGAACAAGAAGTGGGATAGTCAAAGAGATGCAGAAAGTAGACAAGAATACAAGAAGATAATACGTAAGGTGAAGAGACTGGTGGCGAAGGCTAAAGAAAAGGCATATGATTAGTTATAGATAGATAGATAGATAGATAGATAGATAGATAGATAGATAGATAGATAGATAGATAGATAGATAGATAGATAGATAGATAGATAGATAGATAGATAGATAGATACTTTATTAATCCCAATGGGAAATTCACATTCTTCAGCAGCAGCATACTGATACAATAAATAATATTAAATTAAAGAATGATAATAATGCAGGTGAAAAAACAGACAATAACTATGTATAATGTTAAATGTTAACGTTTACCCCCCCGGATGGAATTAAAGAGTCGCATAGTTTGGGGGAGGAACGATCTCCTCAATCTGTCAGTGGAGCAGGACAGTGACAGCAGTCTGTCGCTGAAGCTGCTCTTCTGTCTGGAGATGATACTATTAAGTGGATGCAGTGGATTCTCCATAATTGATAGGAGCCTGCTGAGCGCCCTTCGCTCTGCCACAGATGTTAAACTGTCCAGCTCCATGCCAACAATAGAGCTTGCCTTCCTCACCAGTTTGTCCAGACGTGAGGCGTCTTTCCTCTTAATGCTGCCTCCCCAGCACACCACTGCGTAGAAAAGGGCGCTCGATAGAACATCTACAGCATCTTATTGCAGATGTTGAAGGACGCCAGCCTTCTAAGGTAGTATAACTGGCTCTGTCCTTTCTTGCACAGCGCATCAGTATTGGCAGTCCAGTCTAATTTATCATCCAGCTGCACTCCCAGATATTTATAGGTCTGCACCATCTGCACACAGTCACCTTTGATGATCACTGGGTCTATGAGGGGTCTGGGCCTCCTAAAATCCACCACCAGCTCTTTGGTTTTGCTGGTGTTCAGGTGTAGGTGGTTTGAGTCGCACCATTTAACAAAGTCATTGATTAGGTCCCTATACTCCTCCTCCAGCCTATTCCTGATGCAGCCCACGATAGCAGTGTCATCAGCGAACTTTTGCACATGGCAGGACTCCGAGTTGTATTGGAAGTCCGATGTATATAGGCTGAACAGGACCGGAGAAAGTACAGTCCCCTGTGGCACTCCTGTGTTACTGACCACAATGTCAGACGTGCAGTTCCCAAGACGCACATACTGAGGTCTGTCTTTAAGATAGTCCACGATCCATGCCACTAGGTATGAATCTAATCCCATCTCTGTCAGCTTGTCCCTAAGGAGCAGTGGTTGGATTGTGTTGAAGGCGCTAGAGAAGTCTAGAAACATAATTCTTACAGCACCACTGCCTCTGTCCAAGTGAGAGAGGGATCGGTGTAGCATATAGATGATGGCATCCTCTGCTCCCACCTTCTCCTGATATGCAAACTGCAGAGGGTTAAGGGCGTGTTGAACCTGTGGCCTAAGGTGGTGAAGCAGCAGCCTCTCCATGGTCTTCATCACATGTGATGTCAGAGCAACAGGCCGAAAGTCATTCAGCTCACTAGGACGTGATACCTTTGGGACTGGGGTGATACAAGATGTTTTCCAAAGCCTCGGGACTCTCCCCTGTTCCAGGCTCAGGTTGAAGATGCGCTGTAGAGGACCCCCCAGCTCCGATGCACAGACCTTCAGCAGTCGTGGCGATACTCCATCTGGACCCGCTGCTTTGCTGGCACGAAGTCTCCTCAGCTCTCTGCTCACTTGCGCTGTTGTAATTATGGGTGGGGATGTCTTTCCTATGCTGGTATCAGCAGAAGGATGTGTGGAGGGTGCAATACTCCGAGGTGAGTGTGAGAGTGGGTTAGGGTGGTCAAACCTGTTAAAGAAGTTGTTCATTTGGTTTGCTCTCTTCACGTCTCTCTCGATGGTGGTACCCCGCTTCGAGCTGCAGCCAGTGATGATCTTCATCCCATCCCACACTTCCTTCATGCTGTTATTCTGCAACTTCTGCTCCAGCTTTCTCCTGTACTGCTCCTTCGCCGCCCTGAGCTGGACTCGGAGTTCCTTCTGCACGCGCTTGAGCTCATGCTGATCACCGTCTTTAAAAGCCCTTTTCTTCTGGTTCAAAAGGCCCTTGATGTCACTTGTAATCCATGGCTTGTTGTTAGCATAGCAACGTACTGTTCTTACTGGAACTACAATGTCCATACAGAAGTTGATGTAGTCAGTAGTGCAGTCAACAACTTCCTCAATGTTCTCACTATGAGATCCCTGCAGGATATCCCAGTCTGTAGTTCCAAAACATTCTCTCAGAGTATTCTCAGCCTCCGGGGTCCACTTCCTGAATGATCGTGTGGTTACAGGTAGGGCTCTCACTTTTGGTTTATAGTGAGGCTGAAGCAGAACCAGGTTATGATCTGCTTTCCCAAGCGTAGGCAGCGGGGTGTATTAGAGGTTGGATGCTATGGAGGGAAAAAAGGACCTGTACTGATTGGCTAGACAGAGGGACCGAGCTGAGAAAGATGTACAGCAGGTTAGGATGATTAAGGATAAAGATGGAAACGTACTCACAAGCGAGGAGAGTGTGTTGAGCAGATGGAAAGAGTACTTTGAGAGGCTGATGAATGAAGAGAATGAGAAAGAGAGAAGTTTGGATAATGTGAATCAGGAAATGCAACGGATTACCATGGAGAAATGTGAAGAGCTGTAGTAACTACAGGGAGATAAAACTGATGAGCCACAGCATGCAGTTATGGGAAAGAGTAGTAGAAGCTAGGTTAAGAAGTGAGGTGATAGTTAGTGAGAAGCAGTATGGTTTCATGCCAAGAAAGAGCACCACAGATGTGATGATTGTTCTGAGGGTGTTGATAGAGAAGTACAGAGAAGGAGAGAAGGAGTTGCATTGTGTCTTTGTGGACCTTGAGAAAGCATATGACAGGGTGCCTTGAGAGGAGTTGTGGTATTGTATGAGGAAATCGGGAGTGGCAGAGAAGTATGTAAGAGGTACAGGATATTTATGAGGGAAATGTGACAGTGGTGAGGTCTGTGATAGGAGTGACGGATGCATTCAACATGGAGGTGGGATTACATCAGGCTCTGAGCCCTTTCTTATTTGCAATGGTGATGGTTAGGTGACAGACGATATTAGACAGGAGTCCCTGTGGACTCTGATGTTTGATGATGATATTTTGATCTGTAGCAAGAGAAAATAGTAGGTCGAGGAGACCATGGAGAGGTGGAGATATGGTCTAGAGAGAAGAGGAATTAAGGTCAGTAGGAACAAGACAGAATACATGTGTGTAAATGAGAGGGAGGTCAGTGAAATGGTGAGGATACTAGGAGTAGAGCTGGCGAAGGTGGATGAGTTTAAATATTTGGGATCAACAGTACAGAGAAATGAGGATTGTGGAAGAGAGTTCAAAAAGAGAGTGCAGGCAGGGTGGAATGGGTGGAGAAGAGTGTCAGGAGTAATTTGTGACAGATGGGTATCAATAAGAGTGAAAGAGAAAGTCTATAGGACGGTATTGAGACCAGTAATGTTATATGGGTTGGAGAACATGGCACTGACCAAAAAACAGGAAACAGAGCTGGAGGTTTCAAAGTTAAAGATGCTAAGATTTGCATTGGGTGTGATGAGGATGGACAGGATTAGAAATGAGTACATTAGAGGGTCAATTCAGGTTGGACAGTTTGTACACAAAGTCAGAGAGGCAAGATTGAGTTGGTTTAGACATGTGCAGAGGAAAGATGCTGGGTATATTGAGAAAACGATGCTAAGGATAAAGCTGCCAGGCAAGAGGAAAAGAGGAAGGTCTAAGAGAAGGTTTATGGATGTGGTGAGAGAGGACATGCAAGTGATGGGTGTAACAGAACAAGATGCTGAGGACAAGAAGTTATGGAAAAAAGTTGATTCGCTCTGGCAACCCCTAACGGGAGCAGCTGAAAGAAGAAGATTAGAATGATGTTGAATAGATTTTTCAATTAAAATCTTAGAAAAGGAATGGATATCTGACATTCAAAGAATATATTCTAGTTCAGTATGTGCCAAGTACACCATAATTCAACTGAAAATATTTTATCTATCACATAATGTATGTCTTGTTTAAGATTGTCCAAAATGCACCACAAGATCCAAGCTGTAAAAGTTGTCATCTAGAACCAGCAATGCAAGTCATGTTTTGGAATGGTGTATACTAGCATCAATTTTGTACAAAAAATCTCTACATATACCTTAGATAGTCTTATCCTAAAATATCTCCTATTACATTAACAGTAGTATTTGGTGTACTACAAGTTGACATTAAAGAGTGTAATGAGAAATCAGTTGTAATATCCCAAACTACAGTATAGGATATTGGCTGATTTTCTTTAAAATTCCCATTTCCCCTTCTATAACTCAGAGGGAAAGCAATATTCTATATTGGTTTGAACTAGAAAAAATCTAACCTTCTATTAGAGGATCTGTTCAAAATTCTTCCAAAACATGACTATAATTCATCAGTATAATATTGAAATAAGCACAGAGGCTTTTGATGAACAATTTCAAATTAATGTTTTCTCAAATATAAAGAATTATGTTAAATGACACTTTCTACTCATGTTGCTCTATTTTTATTTATCTATTTATTCATATTTGATTTTGTGCTGAAAGTTGATTTCTCTATTATTTTTCTTTTGTTTTCTTTAGATTCATTTTGAAGAATGTTGTTGTATCTGTTATGTTATTTGTTTGAATGAGCTATGTGCTATAGAAAAGTTTAGTTTTTCGATTAAAAAGAATGAGATGTCTAAAATTATTTAGATAATAATCCATATAAAATGTAATGTTATTTGTCATGCATAAGATGCACAGTGCCATTTAGATGTATGCTTTCAGGATCTCACTACAGAGATAACACAGCGCAAACATGTTAGACAAGCAGTTTCAACATCCAGCAATGCTCAAGATTCTACAGCTTCACTAATCTCCTTATGTTGTGCCGCTTTTCAAAAACACTCCAATAATTCATTTTTCATAATCTCATAAAATGCACTTGTTGTAGCACTCTCCATCTTTTCTGCAAATTCAGATTTACAACACATCAGCCAAGCTTTCATTTTTGAGTAGGAATGAAAATTTGAAGATGGTGGTAGTAGTAAAAGATTAAGGTTATTATTTATCTATTTACTGTATTAGCTGTCAAAAGTATCACATGATTTAAATATAAGCTGACTCTATCAGTTAAACTCCTTGCATAGTGTTTTCTATGTATTATACTCTATAAAACAAAAATATCATATTAGAAGAGTAAACAATGTATAATGTGTATCTTCTAACAAATAACCAGAAGCCCAAGTTCCGCAGGGGACAATCATTAATTAATATCAAAAAGGACCATCTTTATTCTTTGACAGTTTTAATGAAAACAAGTCTTATCATTAGTGCCATCAAAATGAGACTGGCAAGTTGTAACTCTGGAGAAATCTCAAAATACCAGTTAGCCTAGAGACAGAAAAAGATTCAATAGTACTATTTTTGCAGGGGAAGAGTGGGAGAGCACTAGTGAGTTGGCTGAGCAGGTGTGAACCTACAGTATATGCTTCCTCCGCTTATACCCCTTCTGTGAATTTGTGTAGGTGACTATGCTTCTGTGGTATGTATGGTTTATAAATGAAAAGACAAACGCACGAGCTGTACTTTTTTAAGATTATACAATCAACTGGTTAAATTTAAATGTTAGAAAAACAGAATTGACAAAAATATCCAGTACCACACATATGATTTTATGTTTCATATAGCTAGATTAATAAAATGGATAGTTAATTTTAGCTTCCAGTCACTGAAAGCCTTTTGCAAAAGACTCCTACTCACCCAGCTGGTTATTGAAATCTTGGCTTCGTTAGAGTAACCAAAACATTGTTAAAAAAAATCTTTATAAAATCTGAATGTGATAACACTTGAGCAGTGTGTTTGCATGCATAATCAGGAAGAGGGCTCTCATGGACAGCTTTCATAACAGGTAAATGTTAAACCTGAAAGTCAATGTTGCCTGTTGCGCCAGGTGCCAAGATACCATTTGCAGAGTTATCAGACAGGAGTCGCCCTGATATTTCACACCCTTTAATAATAATAATAATAATAATAATAACACATTTCATTTATATATCGCCTTTCCCATGTTATCCTTGAACATTTTAGTGTGGTGGAGCAGTGGTCAGGGATGTCTCCTTGCCACTCAGTTTAGCTTTATTTAGATCCTCAGGAATAAGTTTCCCAAATCTTGTCTTTCATTTGCTACCATAGCCAAAAACTTCCTCTCTCAGCCTCCTCAGCAAGATCTTTCACTGTCTTCAGTAGCTCTGAGTAAGACAGCCCAGTGTCTTTAAGGAAGTGCTTTACTGTGTGATGAACAGCCGGATGACTGAAGTCTAAAACAAAAGTTGAGGTGCCATCTAGGTCACCCCATTTGATTCAATAGTACAGAAACTGAATATAAACAGGCACTTGGTGGCACAACAGAAAATAGGTCTCCGAAATGCCTTCTTAGCCATCTAAGGTCTGCTTTGCTAGTGACTCCTCTGAGCGGGTCAGTCTGGAGAGTTCTGACATGCAGTGGCTTCTCTCTAAAGTGAGACACCCCCTCTATGAACGTCTCAAATTTATAGCGTCCCAGTCTGAAGGATGGGGCTTCTGGGATGCTGTAGGTGGAGTAGTCATAAGGCTGAATATGAAAGCCTCAGACTGTATTCTCCTGCAAGACCTTGCATCTCTAAACTATGCTGATAACACAGCAGTTAATTAAAGATAAAATCGGTGTTGAATATAATGAAAGCTCTGCTTATTCTGTACTTGTTTAGGGCATCTTGTGTATTCTGCAATATTTTCTGTTTAGCTTATCCTTCCAACAGTAATGGCAGATTTATTTGTCAAAAATACATAGATAACTTACGGTGGAGAGGTAAATTATGAGCATTGGAGAAACATGCCAGGAACCAGATAGCCATTAGGCAAACTGAGAATTGGATTGACTTGGTGTGTGTAGATTATTCAGTCATTTCTGACTTGGTTTCATTTTCTCCAGGTTGCACTGCTGTCCAGGGTTCTCATTTATAAAACTTTTTACGGATTTGAGAATGAAAATATGCATATATCAAAAAACAGATCATCATGTAAATCTGCATATGTGAAGACTTCTGAAACCCTGCCCAGCTGCCACTCTGAAACAAGCATATACAATATGTACTATGCTAATCAACCTCATCTATATGCAGTCACAATGCTGCACAACTTCATTGTCTGGTAGAGAAGGTTCCATCCTGACACATCGAGTTCAATGCTGCAAGATATTTTACATTAATTAACTTATCAGTGATAGGAAAATAGACTTTCTTACACTAAGTGAAATATGGCTCAGTTCTGATGATGTGGCAGTTTTAATTCAAGCAGCACCTGCAAATTATACTTTTGTTCATTATGTTGACCAAGGCATTAAAGGCAGCAGTTGTGTAAGTATTTAATCGAACCAATAAAACTATAAAGATGCCAGATTTGGTAATTTCATGTCTTTCAATTATCTTACCATAGTTATTCTTATTGACCATTGTGAGCAGGGGGGCTAAAAGCACCCCTAGAAGACACGGACGCTCCTCAAAAAACCCCTCTTAAAAAAAGCTGATAGACTACTTTCACATTGCTCCCCCACTTGCTGGGCTTACTTGCAGCTGTTCTGTCACGTGACATGCTTCTTGCGTGGTGCTTCGCATACTTAAAAGGCTGAACCACACCTGTCCTTTTTGGCTGATTGCTTGTCTCTCTCTCTCTCTCTCCTCCTCCAGACATCCACTGCTCCTGTTGGGGGTCCCACTCCTGTCGCGCACCCCCATGAAGAGGAAGATATTTTTGCATTCTTTTAATTGAGAGACGGAACTGTCATCTCTGTCATGACAAGGAGCACATTTTAACTTTTGAAAAATTTGTTGTTCTCATAGACTTGAGGGCAGCATTTGACACCACAGACCACACAATGGATGGGCCTCACCGCAGCATCTTATTTGTGATGATTGTACTTTGCCGGTCCATGATATTGTATATGGTGTACCACAATGATCTACAGTATTTTGCGCCTGCTTCTTTTTCATTCTACATGCTTCCATTAGGTCAGCTGATCTCAAAACACAAGGTGTGCTAGTACAGCTATGCAGATGACACACCGCTTTTTCATCTATAGCACCAGATGACCATGATGCTCCTGGCTCTCTGATCCAATGTCTTAGTATTATTCCTGAATGGATGTACAGTAACTTTCTCAAACTAAATAAGGAAAAAAACAGAAACCTCAATGATTGTCAAAAATGTAAATAGCGAGGGCATTAGAATAAGATTGATCCCTTAAGTTTAAAAGTCAAGGCAGAGGTAAAGAATTTAGGTGTAATCGCTGACTCTGATCTAAATTTTAAATTGCACATTAACCAGATTACTCGGACTGTATTTTTTTACTTAACGAATATTGCAAAAGTTAGACCTCATATAACACTGCAAGATTAATTTGTACCTTTGTTTTTAGTCAGCTAATTTACTGTAATGCACTCCTAACAGGACTACTTAAGAAAGACATCAATCAGTTAACTAGAAAAAGAAAATGTATACACATCTCACCAGTTTTAGCATCATTACATTGGTTACCAGTGTCATTTAGAAGTGACTTTAAAATAATACTAATGGTCAATAAAGCCTTACATAATATTGCCCCTTCCTATATTTTTGAGTGCCTGTCCCCTACACTCCAAGTTGTTACCTTAAATCTTCTAATGGTGGTCTGCTTATAATTACAAGAACCAAGCTTAAAATAGTGGTGAGGTGGTCTTCTGCTGTTATACAACTAAAATCTGGAATACCTTACCAATAGGAATATGCCTGGCTAATAATAATAATCATGATAAAATACAGATGCCTTTTCCTATTTGTTACTTCCATTCTCTTTCTTTTCTACCATTTTTTCACTAGTGGGATACATTTTGCATCAGCATTGTTCTGTTGTTATTAATGTTTTATTTATTACTATTTACTGTCCAATTGTTTTGTTTTTTATGCCATCATTTTCTGATGGTGTTCCATGGCTGTGGTCATATTGTTGATAATGAATACTATCACAAAAATTGTCACCCAATCTCACCGTTTCACATGATGTCATTGTGTAATGGATATTTTATGATAGCAGTGCATATTAAATAACATCCAAGATTTTGGATTAAATAAGAAATAAACAAACAAAAACTTTGCAAATGTATTTGTAGTTAGGGAAATGAAATTCTATTTATTGTTAGGATCTGTTGTCAGTTTTGAACTTTGTTATGGTTTGGTTGCTAGCTTTCTCTTACATTTCTTCTGGTTTTTGTGTCTTCACTATTCTTAGTATACTCCCTCTTTGTCTCTCCTACTTTTTGTCTTTTTAATTCTTTCCACTGTCATTATTGTTATATACACTCACTGGCCACTTTATTAGGTACACCTTGCTAGTACCAGGATGGAGCCCCTTTTGCCTTCAGAACTGCCATAATTCATCATAGCGTACATTTAACAAGGTGCTGGAAACATTCCTCATTGACATGATAGCATTATGCAGTTACTTCAGATTTGTCGGCTGCACATCCATGATGTGAATCTTTCATTCCACTACATCTCAAAGGTGCTCTATTGGATTGCGATCTGGTGACTGTGTCAGGCCATTGGAGGACATTGAAGTTATTGTCATGTTCAAGAAACCATTTTGATATGAGTTGAGTTGGAAGTAGCCATCAGAACATGGGTACACTGTGGTCTTAATGGGATGGACATGGTCAGCAACAATACTCAGGTAGGCTGTGGCATTTACATGATGTTCAATTGGTACTAAGGGGCCCAAAGTGTGCCAAGAAAATATCCCCCACACCCTTACACCACAACACCAACCTGAACCATTGATACAAGGCAGGATGAATCCATGCTTTCTGTTCTTGACACCAAATTCTGACCCTACCATTTGAATGTTGATCATAAGTACTGGCAACTTTTTTCCGATTGAGCCCATGCAAATTGTAACCTCATCTGCCAGTTCTTAACTGACATGTGTGGCACCCGGTGTTGTCTCCTGCTGCCGTAGGCCATCTGCTTCAAGGTTCAATATTTTGTGCATTCAGAGATGCTCTTCTGCATATTTTGGTTATAACAAGTGATTATTTGAGTTACTGTTGCCTTTCTATCAGCTCAAACTAGTCTCACCATTCTCCTGTGTCCTCTGGTATCAACAAGACATTTCTGCCCAGACAACTGCTGTTCAATGGATATTTTCTGTTTTTCAGACCATTCTCTTTAGATGGTTGTTAATGAAATTCCCAGAAGATCAGCAGTTTCTGAAACACTCAGACCAGCCAGTCTGGCACCAACAACCATGCCACACTCAAAGTCACTTAAAGCACCTTTCTGATACTCAGTTTGACTGGACTCTGTCTGCATGTCTATATGTGCTGCCAGTTAACAAGCAAACAAGCAGTTGAACAGGTGTATCTAATGAAGTGGCTAGTGAGTGAACACTATATATATATATATATTGTGATAAATTACGAAATCCTTGACACAAAAAGAGGTTTGGGGCATCCTCATGTATACTTGGAAAAGGCTGCAAAATTGAGTAAAGAGATGACAAAATAGTGGTCTTTCGCAGACAAGAGTCCAAAACAGAACTAAGGTTTAGTACAGACAGGGTGGGTTTTAAAGGTGTATGGCCAGGTTTATACTTCACGCGACGTGACGCATGCTCACTCCTGCTACACAAGTGTTTTACTGTTTATACTTGCGTGCATACTTTACGTAAATCTGGAAGAATCCACCAGGTGGCAGTGCAAGATATTATCATGGTGAGAACAGGTTTGGTTTCCCTGTGTTGTGAATTGCCTGGAACATCCATTAAATTCCGAGGACACACTTACTGCAATATCTCTGAAAAGGATGTTTAATGATTAAATCTATCAATCCAGGGATGTGCCCATTCCAGCTAGCATTGGGCACGAGGCAGAAACAATCCCTAGTCGGGGCTTCAGCTGATTGCAAGGTGAATACAAGCACTCACATACACTGGCGTCATTTTAGTATCAGCAAATCTGCATATCTTTGGAAGGAAACCGGAGCACACTGTGGAAACCCAGCAGGAAAACATGTAAAGTCCCGGCAGGGAATACCAGCTGACTCCCTGCGAGACAGCAGTGCTACTGCTCCGCCACCATTTCACCCCCATGTGTGTAATTATTAACAGTATTCATTATTTAAACAAAATTAACGATTTATCTGTAAAATGTAATATACATGCTTTAATGCATTTCATCATGAAAGTGATATCAAGTATAAATCTTAGGATTCTAAATGTGCAGAGAGTTGGGATATCATACATTTATCATACAACCACAGATAAAAAAGACGGCACAAAAGACTTTTAAAATGTATCGTGTCATTACGATCGGGAATACTGTATGTGACGCTTGAATATAAAAGCACCACGAATGCTTTTGTATGTCAGCATTTTGCTTCACCACATTGAATTATTCATCAAACATCAAAGCGCACACATCGATCCTGTAGGATCTGCATAGTGGCTTTCTGTCACATGTAGATAGTAAACAGAGACTCTGACATCACATTCCGACTTTTATCACGCTGCGCCCCCTGACTTTTTGCTGGTACTGCAACTCGCGCACGCATTGCGTTAATTTCTGAGGACCTGCTCAGAGGATGCGTCAAATGAATGCTGGGCACATGTGTCAGCCATGATGTGTGCTCATACGCGTTCTGAGTGTGAAGTATAAACGAGCCCTTAGGAGGATGTAACGCCTTCAGGGGTGGAACAGGAAGTGATGTTAAATGGCCCAGTCGGAAGGGCACTGTGCCACCCCCTGGTCTGACCGGGAATTACCTTCGTTTGAGCTCTTTAGCTGTCTTCCATGCACACATGTTTTACTGTAGCTAGTGAACGAGAGAACTACTCTAAACAGATTTAGATTGGGTTTTTTTCTATAATTTGCTCGGACATTCTGCTTGATTTTGTGACTTCTCTCATCACGCAAAGAATCATAGCTCTCTTGCAGGAGTGATATAATTAGGCTAATCTGAGACAGAGGCTGCAGGCTGAGGGGAGAGGGAAGCGTGACGTCAGGAGTGGGGAGCTGTCCTGTTTCACTACTATGCGGGCGGAGCCATGGGGGACGGCTAGTATATATAGATATACAGTATATGTGTGTGTGCGTGTGTGTGTGTGTGTATATATATATATATATATATATATATATATATATATATATATTGTGGCATGCGGCTGGGGGTGGCACCCAGCCGGGACACCAAGGAAGAATGGAGGACGGCTCACGCCTCCTCCAGACCACGAGGGGGCAACCGCCCTGGTTCCTTTCGGGGCTGAGAAGCTTAACCCTGTAGGGGCCCGTGGTCACTGCCAGGGGGCGCCCCCATGCCTGGAGAGCCCTGGACCTCAGCACTTCCGCCACACCAGGAAGTGCTGGGGGGAAGAGGAGCAGGGACACCCGGAGTGCTTCCGGGAATGCAGCCAGCACTTCTGCCACACTGGGGCGTGTTGGTGGGAGATTGCCGGAGCACACCTGGAGCACATCCGGGTGCTCATAAAAGGGGCCGCCTCCTTTCAGAGGATGGCTGGAGTCGGGTGGAAGAAGGACGAGGTCTGTGAAGAGAGACAGAGGAAGAAGGAGGCGGTCTGAAGAGAGGCATAGTGTGGTTTGGCCTGGACTTTGGGGGAGTCTGTGGGTTGTGTGGCACTTTTAGTTGTAAATATTAGTGTATAAATAAACGTGTGGTGGTGATTATAACATGTCTGCCTGTCTGTGTCTGGGGCTCGTTCCACAATATATAGTGTGGATTCACACATACACACGCACACACACACACACACACACATACACATATATATAGTGTGTTACTATGTGAGGAATCCTATGTTGAAATTGGGCTGATGTTCTGCAATTTTCAGATCACGGTCAGTACTGTCTCTTCTGGGAAATCAATTAGAGAAGTTTAAGAAGACACTACTGCTATGGGCACAGCAAATAGGGAATGGGCAAAATAAGGACACTTGTTTAGGTGATCAAATGTTTCTTCTGTAATTGTAAGCAATTAAGAGCAATAGAAGAAGCAATAAATCTCTGCAGTTGGTAAGTAAAATAAGAAGAAAAATAACACCAGTGTCAGCCAGAAGATTTATGAGCACATCATAGCAACAGATAAAAGGAAATTCAGGCATGGCTATAAGCAGTTACAGAATAATACTGCTAATAAAACAGAAATCAGACATAAAAGGTATTTTATCAGTAAGAGATTGTGAAGGTGAAAGTGAAATTTCTAAAAAACATGTAATAAATTATTCAAAAAATAAATAACACATATAATTAATTGGATATTTCTTGATGTTTTCCAGTGAAGATAATCATGAATATGCCAGATGTGACATAAAATATTGCAGATTATAAACAATAAAGTATTGCTGGAATTAATCAAGTTGGCAAATACATCATCAGAACCTGGCAACATTTAAAAAATTGTACTGGACTGACAAACAAAAAAGCTGTTTACACAATAATGCTTTGCTGTAATGTTTTTAAAGTCTATTTATCTTTTTCATTTTGTTTATATTGGACTGGTGCCTTGTCTAGGGCTATTTTCTTCCTTGGGCCCAATACTTCCAAGATGGACTCCTGTCCCCTACTACACTGAATTGGATTAAGAGGCTTTGAGAATTATTTTTTTATTTATATTTTGTATACAAATGAAGCCATCGTTGTGTGAATGTGAACTGGAAGTGACATGACATGTACATGCATGACCAAGAAATGAGGTTGCGGTGGCCACCTTGGGTATGAAGCGTATGAAAGGAGTAATTTCTAGAGAATGGTTATAGCTATGAAAAATATACACTTTTTTACACTAGAATATATGAAATCTTGTTAATAATTTTGACTTCAAGTTTGTTTTGTCTTTTAAGTTACCTATATAAAAATGGCTTTAAATTAGGACAGATTGCTTAAATATGGCATTTAACTTCAGCTGCCTGTAACATCCCATGTAATAATTTTACTACCTAAGGTGAAAATATTTTATGTTGGCCTGACATAAATAAGAAAGGAGATCAGAACAGCCTGTGTTTCTGATAGAACTGTGAGCAACACTAGAGCACCACAAGGAACAGTCCTGTTTATTTTTCTCTTCACTCCATACACATCAGACTATAAATTTAATACCAGGTCATGTAAATTGTAGAAATTCTCAGATGATTCTGCACTAATGGTGTGTATTGATGAAAGGAATGAGACAGAATATTGAAGTCAGGTGGAAATCTTTGTGCAGAAAGAATCGTCTGCAATTTAACATCAACAAAACCAAGGAACTGGTTATTGACTTACAAAGCACAAAAGACCTTCTATGTAGGGGGAGGATATAGAAATGCTTTACTCCTACAAGTATTTGGGGGTCTACATTAATGACAGATTAGACTGGTCTGGGAACACAGAGAAACTATATAAGAAAAGGCAGAACAAGCTCTTCTCCCTGAGGACTTTCAGCAAACAAATTATTCAGCAGGAGTGTGTGAAGAGATGCTACTGGGGCTCCTTCATACCAACATCAATATGTCTGAATAATGCCCCACTGAAACTCTGACTGCCAAGTCAGTAGTTTTCTTTCTTTTTAATTTTCTTGCTTTTTAGCCATTCTAGTGAGTTTTCAGACCAGATCTATCTATCTATCTATCTATCTATCTATCTATCTATCTATCTATCTATCTATCTGTGGTGGGCGGCCGAGTCCCATGCCTGGCTGGGATGCCCCTTCTACACATGTTCCGGGGGAGCAATCATGGACTTCTCAATACCTCTCCTGGGATGCTTGGTGGCTGCCTCCCTGGCTGAGGATGGTGCCTCAGTTTCCCGTAGGGCTCCATGGGAGATGGAGTTCTCCACAGCCCTGTTGGGATCTGGGGTGGCCGCTAGGGGGTGCTTCATGGGTCCCTGAGTGCATGGGTGCCTGGACAACTCTACAGCCCCGCCTGGAAGTGCAATCAAAAGCAGGTGATCAAGCACCTGGAGCTATAAAAAGGGCCGGCAACCACCTCTCAGGGCCAGAATCGGGAGTAAGAGGACGAGGTTGCCAGGAAGGAGTGGTGGTGCCAAACAAGAGTGTTGTAACTTAACTTTGAGTGCTTTTGGGACTGTGTATTGCTTGTGGGGTTCACGGGGAAGACGTGCCCCCCAGGTGAAGAAAATAAAAGTCTTGTGTCATTTTACACATACCTCTGGTGTGAGTCTGTGACGGGTAGGGCGCTATACTCCATCTACTTTCACACTATCTATCTATCTATTATAGGCCAGTTTGTTGAATCTGTATCTCTTGTTAATTCATTGAATAAAATAAATTAAAAAAAAACTTCTTGTGTTCAAATTTAACTTTTGCATCATTTTCATTTGGGTTTCTTATATTATAGTGGCTTCTTTAGCTAGTTAGTTGTCATAAATTGGTCTAGTGTGTGTTTGCTCTGTGATATACTGGTACTCTGTTGATGTCCAGTTAAAGCCAAGAAAGGGTTTAAGCCTCTGAAGCCTTGTATGTGAATAAACAGTGCTGATGCTTTGAGGGACTATTAGTATGTGGAAGGAAATTCCACTAAATATGAAACACTTGCACGTTCAAGTGGGGTCCATGTCCACAAGCAGCCAGTGTGCTAGAGATATTTAATGGGCAAAAGGCAGGTCATTCTAAAGCTGAGTAGTTCACTTGTGAGACCGAATCTGGAACACCGTGCACAGTTTTGGTCGATGCATTAAAAAAGAAGATAACAGTGCTAGAGAACGTGCAAAGCAGAGCCACTAGACTTATTCCAAAGCTATGGGGAAATATTGAAGATGTTCTCTCTTTTCTGCTTATCTAAAAAACAAGGTGATATGTGAGGAGTGCTTAAAATTATGATAAGACTAGGTCAGCTGTTATTTTTAAACGAGTTCTTCAAAGACAGCATGGAGAAACTGAAGGCTAGCTAAGAGTAAAATTTTCATAGAGAGGATTATTTTTAAAGAAGAGCTACTAAATGATGAAGCTCAAAGCTGCACCTTTAGGGTGTTCAGATTTCAACCTGATATATTATTGGACATGCTTTCTGTTACACAAGATTTGGATGTCCCTTTTCATTGTTAAGGCATAAGTAAAGTGACTGGACATAGCTCCACACTAGACTGAGAATTACACCATTCAGTTTTTACCTGATTAAAATGAAGATACACCAGTCTTTAAAGTTTGCTAAACATGAATCAGCTATTTTGATGGGTTCATTTGTTTGTGATGTGGTACTTGTAAAATTGCTACTTTATAGTGATGCAGGTAAGGCAAGACAACATGACTGGGAGTAAGGGAATTACATTTGTTATTATTTTTAAATAGGAAGACAATGACCTCAAAATGAAATGTTTAAACACATCAAGTTGTGTCATTTTTAATAATGCCACAACTAATGTTGGGTGGCACAGTGACGCAGTGGTAGTGCTGCTGCCTCGCAGTAAGGAGACCTGGGTTCACTTCCCAGGTTCTCCCTGAGTAGAGTTTGCATGTTCTCCCCATGTCTGCGTGGGTTTCCTCCGGGTGCTCTGGTTTCCTCCCACAGTCCAAAGACATGCAGGTTAGGTTGATTGGCGATTCTAAATTGGCCCTAGTGTGTGCTTGGTGTGTGGGTGTGTTTGTGTGTGTGTGCCCTGCGGTGGGCTGGCACCCTGCCCGGGGATTTGTTCCTGCCTTGCACCCTGTGCTGGCTGGGATTGGCTCCAGCAGACCCCGTGACCCTGTGTTAAGACATAGCGGGTTGGGAAATGACTGACTCACTGACTGACAACTAATGTCTGATGTGTACACGTGGGAATGTGCAGAAAATATGTAGTACCTTCAGCAGGCATATTCCTAAAAAAGAGCAAATTTAATATACAAGGAATCGTCCGAGCCAGCTACTTGTTGCATTTCAATAAAATCTAGCATTTGTCATTGCACAGTAGCTTTAGTACATCATACAAATAAAGTCAAGGAATATATTTTTCAACTTTTGCCAATTGGGTATATTGTTAGTGTGATTAGATACAGAATCTGCTAATGAAATAAAAACACATTTTTTTCTTTTCAGCAAAATACTTCTAGTGCTACTGCAGAAGCTGGAATATATTGGGAGAAAATATATATAGCTCATTGGTCTAAAATATTTACTGAAGTAGTGACACAAAGTAATCAAGAATAGTTATAAAACAGTATATAATTTAGCTTAATACTATTAGTCTAATTTAAAACTTTAAGGAAACCTAAGGAACTTACAAATGTTATGTTAAATGGCACCTTTGCTGTGGAGTACAGTACCAGTTTATGGCATAGTACTGTTGATAAGAAATGGAAGGTAGGCAGGAGAAGCAAGTCGTTCAAGGTCACCAACAGAGTCTGTGGTGAGAGCCAAACAAGTCCTATTGTCCTGCCTGGAATCATATAACTAATTCTTACTTGAATATTCAAACAACATGTTACCTATCGGCACTCTCTAACGCTTTGACAAACACGAATTTATCGATTTTTATATCAATATATATGTGCGAGTGTGTGTGTGTGTTTTTATAACAGGTTTGTCAATGACGTTAGTTTGAAACATTGCTTTGTATGATTCCTTGCAGTATTGTTTGCTTTGTAAGATGCTTTGTGAAGGGTTCTATACAAAACCAAGATTAATTTACTGAAATGCTTGGAAGCACTTGAAAATGCAAATCTATCCATGCCCCTCTAAACACACTCCATCATATGGATCAAATACACAAATCAGTAGAAAAACACCATCTGTCTACTCCTTCAGACAGAACTAACTGGAGAAGTCACTTTAGACTGGTCTTCAAACCAACCTGGGGCAGTAAACCAACATCATAGAAGTGACTGAAGAAATAGGGAAATATTAACAGCATACTTTAAACTTTTTCTTCTGCACCATACAAAGTGTCCCAACTTCTGGCATCAGCTACATAGAACAGAAAGGTCATGCCAGATGCCTGTGACATCTGCTCAGAGAAATACACTGAGACTTACCATCAGGTGTAGGACCTATTCCAAATGTTTCCACAATAAAGTCTGCACCATAATTAAAGATTCAGATGGCCCTAGGCATAAAATATTCTGATTTCAGCATCAACAAAATCCAGATCAACCAGTTCAAAAACAGTTTTACTCTTAAACAGTACTTGTCTCAAACAGATGGAGCGCTCTATTTTTGTTCAATATACTGCTATAGTATGTGTTGTATAGCTTTTCAGTTTTATGCAGTATGTATAAGCACTTTCATGTTTTTCCTATGATTCTTTACCATATTTGTTGTGCTGTTTTTAAGATAGCAAACATAATTTTGAATTTCAGTTGACTGGCTAGATGATGTATATAACAAATTAAATTTGAACATTTAAACACAATGTACAGTTTTTATCAAGAGTGTGATCATTATGTTGCATTTACAAAGACAAAATTAGATGGAGGTCATCATTTTTTTTCTCTCATCTGTAACCAAAAAACAATATATCCAAATCTGATCTGATTTTATTTACCAAAACATATATAAAATAGCGTAAAACAGTGGCATATTGTTTTGGTAACAAAAACTTTATCATGACATGGCGGTTCCTTTGTACTCCATTGTAATATTTTGCGTTTTCTAAGCCTGAGGTAAAAATAAACAAAATGATTTGTTCATTGTTATATATGGAGTGAATGGTGCAAACTGAATATGCAACTGTGCACTCCACGGTGTTGTGTAGCCTTGACTCAATCAATTTGTTCATTTTCAAAGTATGCAAGATAGGTTAATGAATGGACCAGTGTGAGTGTTTGAGTTCATCTTGTGGTAGAATAATGTCTCATCCTGGGATGATCCCACCTTTCCACCCTATTGTGAAGAAAAAAAATGTAATTTTCCTATTCATTTGTTCTTGTATAGATTTCTTTACAAAGTAGAGCACTTAGACACATTTTTAAGATAGCAAAAGTAAAAAAAAAAAAATGTTGCAGACATAAACACATTATGAAGACTCTTTCAGTTTCACGTGTACATACTGAAGGGACATATTAGTTACTCTGATGCCTCATACCTTGGGCTTAACAGCATCTTGTTAAAGCAGCAGTGGCACCAACTATCACAGCAGTACATAGGAAAGAGAAATAAAACAGAGTCAGGCTGTTAACTTTATAAATGTTGCCAAGCTTCAGTTTCTAACAATTAACTAACAAGAACAAATATATGCAGAGAGATTCTGTTCCTCAGAAAACAGCCAACATGACTTCCTCTTTCAGTTCTCAATATCCCACCTCTTTCTGATGTCATTTCTGGTTCCCAGAATACCATTCTCCCGTTACATCACTTCCCATCTACTGAATATATTTCTGTTTTGAGCTCATGTCTGTAAATACCTACGCTACACCAACCTTATTTTAAGTAAATGGAGTGGATCCCCAAACCTTTCATGTTATTTTGTGTATTCTTTAAAACTACATATTCAAATTAATAAATCTAACTTAAAATTTCTTATTATGCACAAGGTATTTATTAATTTAATTTTCTTCATTTTTCTATTTTAATCCTCCCTTAGTCTCTGAGCACAACAAACATTCCACCACATGATCATTAAACTTTATGCTCACCCTGTAAATGTTTTTTCCTTTTTTAACATATGTGGATATATCAAGATTTGATCTTCATTTAAACAATATCTTTATATAAAAGTTATGTGATTGAACAAATACATAAATTTGATTTTTGAATAAGTTATTTATCAAAAAATGAATAAATATGCCATTTCTATCTGAGGAAAAAGTAAGTCCATCCTTGGCTCTAAAGTAGGTATTGTCCCTCAAGTAGGTGTTTCCTATAAATGTCTAACAGTACCTGGCATCAACTGGGAGAAAGGTTTTCCACTCCTCCTTGCATAATTCTTTCAGCTGTGTTGTGTTTGGGGGTTGTCTGCTGTGCACAGATCATCTTGGTTGGCTTTGACTTGGCCATTACTGAACTCTTCATTTCATTCTTTGTACTAATTTCTTTCAGAGTTACTGGTAGGGTTAATTTCATTGTCATGTTGCAAGGCCCATTTTCATTTGAGCTTCAGTCTTCTAACATCTGATGGTCTTACTTATCCTTAAGTACAATTAATAATTCATACTGAATTCTATGATGGTGAGCTGCCCAGGCCTTGATGCAGCAAAGCAGCTCCAAGCCATAACATTTTGACCGCCATGCTTTACAGTTGGTATCAGGTTTTTTGGGTCGAATGATATCTTTGGTTTTTGCTAAACCTATTTTCTGGTTTTATTTTATCTTTTATTGGAGATCTTTATTGTCACATATGATATGAGAGAGTAGTGAAATTCTTGTACAGCTGTTGCAGGGGGTTTTCTTGGGGGGTGTTTGGGGAAGTAGAGCATGTACAGGCAATAAGGCAATAAGATGATGTATAAATGAATACAGTAAATAAATAACAGTAGAAGAAGATCAGTAAATACATGAAATAAGACCAGCAGCTGCAAGGCAGAACTGTACAAACTTATAGACTGAATTAAACAGTAGGAGAAAAAAAGAAGCTGGGAGCACATATGTAATGTACAGTATAATAACACATAAACAATTAAACTATCAGTACAGTACAGGACATGTAACATTTGTCTCGTCTGTTCAGAGCAAATTGTTCAAAAGTCCTGAGGCTTCATGCATAATGCCGTGCATAGAATTCACACTAAAACGTGGCGTACGGACAAAAGCGAAAATGTTTGTATGCACAAAATAATCCACATGCATAAAACTGTGCGAATGCCAACTTGCACATTCTTTCGCTACATAAATCCTGGTCAGTGTGAAAAGTAACGCACATGCACACACCTGCTGCCAATCCCCAACTCCTCCCAGAATTATGCCTCTTTAAATATGCAAATCAATATAAATAGCCCTTAAGCTCAGCGTTCTGTGAAAAGGCAATGGCAAAAGCACATGGGAAAATAGAAGAATTTCAGTGAATACCAAGTGGAGGCAAGGAAAAACTTACTATTTGTTAAACAGTGGTATAAACAAGAAAAGGAAGTTGATCAAGTGACATAGCGTGTTGGAGAAACTCGAAAGCTCAAGTTCACAAAGTCGCACAGTGCCCAAAATCAAAAAGAAGCTGTCAGATATCAAAGTCACCATGAAAAGGCAAGTCGTAGCCCACCGTATGAGTGTCATATGAACGCTTATTAGGGTAGAGAGAAAAGAAAAAAAAATAGAGACACAGTGGGAAGAAAGCTCGAAATGTCAACTTTAATCTCGAAATTTCCACTTTAATCATGTAGTTTATTTTGTCATTAAAGTAAAACATCATAAACTTCATCTTAAAATCATTTAATTTACTAGTTTCTCAAATCCCATCATAACTAAAGTAGCACGTTAAATGCTTTGTATTGTATTTGTTCTTCTGTGCGCTCTATGTGTGCGAATCACTATGTGCTTCTTAAACAAGCTTTCTCTTCCTCCGACAGGACACAGAATCCATTACATTCGTGATATTACAGTTCTCTGAATAATTAAAATTCTGAGATGTATACTTGATATCATTTTCATGATGATAGGAGTTAAAGCATGTTATTAAACATGGGAGCACAGTGGCGCAGTGATAATAATGAGCTGGCGCCCTGTCCAGAGATTTTTCCTGCCTCCCACAAGATGCTTGCTGCGGCGTGTGCGACCTTCGATGAAATAATTTATTGCAGCAGTACTGTCTCTTTCAAACGTACTAACCCCCAATTCCTGTCCTTCCTTTTCTTTCTCCAAGTACCCATTCACCACACAATCAGCTCAGTAATAGATGTAAAGCCATCTGTAAGCTTAGAACTCCGATTCTTCAAAAATTTTAAGAAACATTGGGATATCTTCGTAGTTCATGTTTAATTATTCTATCTATCTATCCTTTCAGTGTCATGCCAGCCCCGGCAAGAATACAGTGCGAGGCAGGAACAATGGGGCGGCAGCTCCTTGCTAGCACTGCGACACCGTGTCCTCATGTGTTTAATTATTAAAAATATAGATTATTTAAATGATGTTAACATTTTATCTGTATAATGTAATTAACATATTTTGCTGCATTTCATCTTAAAAATTATATCGTCATCATATGTAAATGCGCACTTTATAAAGTGGCGCAGGTTGTGCAACATTATAACTGTATCGCAAGTTTACAGTGAGTACAAACAGTTCTACAAGGAGAACTTGATGGACTGTTTGATTGCATTTTTAGTTCTTGGCTGAAACTGTTTCTGAACCACGAGGTCAGTATAGGAAAGGCTCTGAAGTGTTTGCTGTATGGGAGCAGTTCAATAGACAGCATGGCTGAGGCAGAGTGTGCTTGATGCTGTATACCGATAATTCTCTTTCCGATCAGCTGCTGTAGAGCTGTGATTCCACATTCAGATACAGTGATATAAATACTCCGAGTTGAGAGTAATATGGAAAAAGATGATCCACTGTGGAAACCCCTAACAGGAGCAGCTAAAAGAAGAAGAAGAAGAAGGTGCACTGAGAGTAACAATAATAAAGCAGCTATGGTATCTGGAATACTTTGGCAATTCCAAAGTATTCCAAATGGCCATGAACCATTATATTGATACAGGTTAATTACAATCAGATGCCTTAAACTAATAGACAATATGTAGTTAATTTCAATGTATTTCATAAAGCTGCGTCAGGGATGTGGATCTAAAAAAGAAAAGGTAACCACACTGGAACAAAAGCACTGCTTTGACGCTGGGTGCTGCCAGTTTGCAAAACCGAGCGGAGAACTTGCGTATGCCAGGGATTGAGCTAGTGTGAAAATGTGCATGGCTTTATGCCAAGTTTAGTTTTTATACATCGCGATTTGAATGTGGAAACGGAAGTACGCAATGCACCGTTTATACATGAGGCCCCTGGTTATTGCCTAAGTATTCATGGGCAGACATTAGTCTTGCCTTGATGTTTTTTTTTTCTGGGCAGCAAAGGTTTCTTCTTGGCCCATCTCCCATGTAGATCTATTTTGTGCAGCACCTTTCTATAGGTAAAATAGTGAATGTTGACGTCAACAGAGGCAGGGGCTACCTGAGGGTACCATAATGAAATTCTGCGGTTCTTAAAGACTTCTTTCTTCATCTTGCATCCTGTTCATAGGGTGAACTTGCTGAGGGCCCTGGCCTGGATAAGTTGGCAGTTTGTTTGAAATCTTCTCCACTTGTAGATGATCTTTTGGGAAGTGGAATTTAAAATTTACAATTGTTTGGAAATCTTTTTAAATCTCTTTCCAGATTCATAGGCATCTATAATCTTCTTTCTGAAGGCCTCAAAGAGCTCTTTCCATCTAGGCATGTTGATAAAACACACTTTCGCAACAAAGAGGAAACCAAACTAAATGTCTGCAGTTTAAATAAGATAAGACCCTCTCTAATGATGGTCTAATCATTTGAACCTGATTCCAGTCTTAGGTGTTTGAAGTAATGATAAATGTAGGGGTGCACTTACTTAAACCACATGCAAAATATGCATTTAGGTTTATTTAAATTACAGTATTCATGTACGGCATGATGGCGCCGACTGGTGTGGCTAGTCGTCTGCTCGTCTCTCTAGTCTATGTTTTAACTTTGTTTTTATGTTTTAGTTTATCCCAACGGCCACTGTCCTATGATCGTGAGTCTTTACTAGACTATTTTCTGGCTTGCTTTCCTCTCAATTTTCATCTCCTGGTTGGATTTTTTGTGAACCTCCACCTTTGTTTTATTCATCTTCTGACTTCATCACCTGGACACCGGTGTTCACCTGTATCAGTGAATCGAATGCCCCTCGGAGACGCAAACGCACCCGTCGCCATCGTGGGAAAAGAGCCGGAATTGCCATTAAACAACGCCGACTCAAGTTCCAGAGCTTTGTTTCCCGATGCCTGCGAGTCGTTTATGACCCACCTTCTCCTGCTCAGGACTCCATCACTGGTTCATGGGTGCTGGACACCGGATTTAATCTCTCCATTTCAAACAGCATCACTTTTCCTCGACCTGCAATCGAGTAGTAAACACTGCTAATCTTCGCACGCTCACCCGTGCTCATCCTGCAGCGAGCTCTTCATCTATCAAGGCTGCTCTCTTGAACGTGAGATCAGTGTCTAATAAAACTTTTATTCTGCAAGACTTTGTTACCTCAAATAATCTGGATTTCTTCTTCATCACTGAAACTTGGATTTTAAATGGTGACTCTTCTTGTTTTACTGACTTGACTCCACCAGGTTACTCATTTTTAAACTCTCCTCGCCTGACTCGTCGTGGGGAGGGGGGGGGGGGGGGGGGGCATTGCCACTATTTTTAAAAGTATGTTCTTGTGTCGGAGCCTTACAAGGGGTCCGTTTAGCAGCTTTGAACTCCCAACTTTTCGAAGTGTGCAGCTCCCCTTCTCTACTGTTTGCCGTGGTTTATAGACCTCCTGTAATTAATGATACTTTCATTTCTGAATTCTCTGATCTCTTGGCTGATATCACCCTCTCTCATGACAAAGTTCTTATTGTTGGTGATTTCAACATTCACGTTTGTTGTTAATCGAAACCTTTGGTCAACAACTTTTTATCACTTTTGAACTCATTTGATTTTATACAGCATATTAATACGCCAACTCACTCTCTCGGTCATACCCTCGATCTCGTTCTTACTCGTGATATTTCAGTGAATAATATTGATTTATGTTTTTTTTTTTTTTACTGATCATTTTTATATAATGATGGACCTGAATATTACTGTCGATGTCCCTACTAATAGCTGTCCCCCACGCTGCTCGCGCTTTTTAAATTCTTCTATTATATCTGATTTTAAAACCATTTTCTCTAGTCTTTATGTGCATGACCAAAATAATGGTATTAATGATTCTGTCGTAAAATTTAATTCTTCCTGTAAAACGATTTTAGACTCAATTGCTCCGCCCAAGATACGCAGTAATAAGGGTAGACCTGCTCCCTGGCTAAATGAAAATACACGATCACTGCGCCGCGCCTGTTGAACTGCTGAACGGAGTTGGAAAAAAGATGGACTGATTGTCTCTAAACAGATTTTTAGGACTTCTCTTTTCAATTTCCAGGCTGAAGTTAAGAAAACGAAACAAAATTTCTTTGCCGATTTAGTACGAAACAAAACTTCTTTGCTGATTTAGTTTCCCGTCATTCAAAGAATCCTAGGGTCTTATTTAATTCAATTAATTCGGCCATTCACCCCCACTCTGCAATGGGATCAAATAGCATTGTTCATTCATGTGAGCAGTTTCTATCATTCTTTGTCAGCAAAATTGATACTATCCGCTGTGGCATTGTTCAAACGGGCTACGAACTTTCTACTGTTAATCATGACATTGTCTAAGAATCCTTTGATCTAGTTTCACTTTCACAGCTAAAAAGAACTATTGACACCCTTAAACCAGCCCCCAGTCCTCTGGATATTGTTCCACCACGTCTCCTAGTGGAAGCCTTTGATGTGTTGGGCCCACCCTTATTAGCCATCATCAATGATTCTATTAGTTCGGGTGTTGTGCCCTCATTTTTTAAACATGCTGCAGTCTGCCCCTGTCTTAAAAAGGCAGAATTAGACCCTGGAGTTTTAGCTAATTTTCGTCCAATTTCCCAACTGCCATTTCTGGCTAAAATTCTAGAAAGAATTATTTATAATCAATTGGTTGATCACCTTAACTCTAATAATTTATTTGAGATCTACCAATCTGGCTTTAGGCGTTGTCATAGTGTTGAAACGGCACTCCTGAAAGTGTTCAACGACATCTCTCTTATTACTGACTCAGGTGATGAGGCAGTCCTTCTCCTCCTTGACCTGTCCGCTGCCTTTGACACTATTGACCATGAAATATTGCTGATGCGGCTTGAACATCTTGTTGGGCTTAAAGGGGCTACTCTTAACTGGTTCAGGTCATATTTAACTGGTAGACACTTTTCAGTGACTTTTAATTCCTCTTCTTCATCTACTGCTCCTCTTAAATATGGTGTTCCTCAGGTATCCATTTTGGGTCCTATTTTATTCTCCATATACCTTCACCTATTGGAGCAATTTTTAGGAAATTTAACATTTCTTTTCACTGCTATGCTGATGATACTCAGGTTTATATTCCTGTCTGCAACTCTACAACAAATCAACTCCACAACTGTCTCTCTGAATTAAGATCCTGGATGGCTAATAATTTTCTTGATCTAAATCAAAATAAAACGGAGGTGCTTATAGTGGGTCCATCAGCTAAAGCCCAAATTGGTCTTGGTCTTCTCGACTCTTTCTCTGTCTTTTCCAAACCTCAAGTCCGCAATCTTGGTGTTACCTTTGACAGTAACCTCTCTTTTTGAGAAACAAATTCTGTAGTCAAGAGTTGCTTTTTCCAACTTCGTCTATTAGGTAAGATAAAGCCTTTTTTATCTTCTAGGGATCTTGAGATAGCTACTCATGCGGTTATTTTTTCTCGCCTCGATTACTGCAACTCGCTGTATTCTGGGATTAACAAATCCTTGATACACAGGTTACAGTTGGTACAAAATGCTGCCGCTCGCTTTCTGGTTGGGGCAAGAAAGTATGACTCTGTCTCTCCTATTTTAGCTTCTTTACACTGGCTGCCTGTCAGTTTTCGAATTGATTTTAAAATCCTGCTGCTAGTTTTTAAATCTTTACATGGGCTAGCTCCTGCCTATTTATCTGAACTGTGTGTTTTACACCAGCCATCCAGAGTGCTTAGATCTTCTGGTCAGCTGTCTCTGGCTGTCCCTCATACCAAGTGTAAAACCAAGGGGGACAGGTCTTTTGCAGCTGTTGCACCTCGCCTGTGGAACTCTTTACCTCATCATATAAAGGAGTTGTCTACAATTGAACTGTTAAAAACAAGATTAAAGACTCATTTCTACTCACTTGCATTCAGTTACCTTCAGTAATACTATGGCTTCCTCTTTGTGATTATATTACATTACTTCTATTTTTTATGTATATAACATTACTTCTATTTATTATGTATTTTATTTTATGTTCAAATATTTTATTTCTATTTATGTTTTATGTAAATTTGTTCTATTTTTGTAAAGCACTTTGGCCACAGAATGACTATGTTTGTTTAAATGTGCTATATAAATAAATTGACATTGACATTGACTACAAAATGTAAATGTGGAATGATGATTTTAAATCACCTTTGTCTAAAGATACTGTTTAAATTAAAATCAAAACTTGACATTTCCACATATGTTAAAAAAGTAAAGAGAAAATGTTTCATGGGATGTGCTCACTTTTTCACATGAATATAGGTGACTTGCTACAGATACTTTTTGCACTGAGGCCACATTGCCAGTATGGTTTACTGTACCAGCATGATTGCTATATTTTGTTTTTCTAAACTTTGAAAACCTTCCCAATAAATGTTCCTTGCACTAAGTTAAAGTGAATTAATTTAAAACTTTATGTTTTTGTTACATATAAGTGCCCTGGCAACTCAAAATGGTTCCATCCTAAAATTATTAACAAGTGGCAGAAACATTGCAGCAAATGTCATTTGAAGATCCTTGTCAAGCCTCTCATTATTACTGTTGTTTCGTTGTTTGCTTCCCAAGCGCCTCAGCCTGACAGCAGATCCTATTTCTGTTTGTGTGGGCGTTTGCCTGTCATGGGCTGTTTTGGCCGTAGGTTTCTCAAATGCCACCTGAGTGTCAAGCTCAATACTCATAACAAATCATCTGTCAGCAGTTTGAGAAGATCTTTCTCCTGCAGTTAAATGAGTATGATTGCTTGTGGGAAAAACATGCTGGGATGATGTGCTGGCCTGAGGTGCTTAAAATAGAAGAGTAGACAAATGGATCCAAAAAGCATGGGGACTTTGACTCCATAGGCTCAAGATTTGCATGTGCTTCTTGCATTGTTCTTTCTCTGGTTAATTATTCTAATCTCATCCTTGTTAAATCTGCCTGATTTGTGAACTTCATATCATTAGCAGACCTGTGCACCTGATATGTGACCTATTAATATTGTTATATGCCACAGTTTTTACTTATCTTGTACAGTACATGTGTTCTCCAAGGTAATCATGGCAATTTATCAGATGTATAATATGATAGAATGATGCAGTTATGCAGCTCATTTACTGTTGTGTGTTTGAGCTCACAGATACAATATGCTAGCTGATTCCCTGTCCCCTGGACTGAGTCCCACTATATAATATGTAGTTTTTGCTTTTACTTCTAATCCAGTGTTGCATTCATTGTTCTGAAATAAAATCACATCAAATTACTTGCATTCCAATTCCTACACTTATAGCTTATGGTCTTACTTCTACTTCAAACCTCTGAAGACTAGTTACTGTAATATATAATGTATGTCTATAAATCCTGGAAAATCTATTATCTTTATTATCTCTATGTTACTACAAAACAAGCCAACTATCTGGCTGTTTATTCTTGATAATACAGGTAAGACTTCAGCACCAGACAGAGCTTAGCTAGATTTCATCACAATGTCATCCAACTACAAAAGACAAAGTGTTTTTTTTTCTTCGGAAAGTCTCATCTGCCAGAAATGCAAACATTTCTTTTATCATATTGTAACAGAGTCCTGGGTTGGCAAGGAGATGGCAGAGCCAGAAGGGACAGTAGGTGGAGAGACAGTAAGCAATAGTAATGTTATGATTCTGTGTCAGATGAGCCCACAATGAGAGGAACATTGGCAAGCAGCTGTGTGGCCCATATATTTATGGAGCTCCCTGACAGTAACTACTCCATGGGTGCTAGACTTATACAAACATCATGGTAGGTGGGCAGAGGTTCAGTTGAGTTCTCCAAAGCCATTTGGTGTTACTACAGGGCTCCTAAATACTATAGATGTGGAGCCCTAATATCTGTTGAGGAGAGCTGATAGTGTCTGTTATGTTTCAGCTAGACTTACATACCTGTCTTAAGTTTGATTTCTTTTAATTAATCCTTTTGTTGTTGTTGAAATATTAGTTTTCATATTATATTATTAATTCTCTTTTTGATTTTAGTTTGTATGTAATTTATTCATTTCAGTTGACTTTTATGCTAAGTTTCTGTGTCTTAGAGTTCCTTGTTGTCTACTCTGCCTTCAGTATGTGGATCCCAGGAAGGTGGGATCGCATGATAATTAAGCTGGTGATCACATAACCAATCACAACATGATAAATGTCTTTGTGACAGTAAAACTAGCTATAAATTTAGAACACTGAGTGTTTAGAAATTTTAAGGAACACTGAAAAATCTTTGTTATACATATTTAATTATTCCATCCAAGATCGCACCCATTCCAGCAAGCATCATGTGTGAGGCAGGTATATTCCCTGGACGGGGTGCCAGCTCATCACAAGATGAATACGAGTGCATACATAAACCAGTAGCATAAATTTAGTATCACTAAATCCCCTAACCTGCATGCCTTTGGAAGGAAACCAAAGCATGCCAAGAAACCCCACCAGGAAAACATACAAACTCCAGACAGGGAATACCCAAGACATGACCCTCTTACTGCGAAGCACTGTGCCACTGTGTCCCCAGATGTTTCATATATGCTTTAATGTATTTAATCATGAAAATGATATCAAGTATACATCTTAGTATTCTAAATATTCAGAGATTTGAAATATCATGAATGTAATGTATTCTGTATGGCAATCACTGCCTGTGCACTCCTGTCGGCGTAAGAGAAAGCCCTTATAAGAAGTACTTAGCGATTAACGACTGGATCAGGGAACACTTAGAATACGAAGCATTTAACGTGCTACTTTAGTTACAATGTGGTTTGAGAAACTATAATAAATTAAACATCGATTTGAAGATGACGTTAACAACGTTCTACTTTAATTACAAAATAAACTAAAAGATTAAAGTGGAAATTTCAAGATTAAAGTCGAAATTTCGTATTTAATCATGACATAAACAACGAGCTTAAAGTCAAAGTTTCAAGATTGACTTTAATCTCGACATAAACTTTTTTTCTTTATTGTGTCCCTAATACACTTCCATATGACACTCAGATGGTGGGCTGCGACTCGCCTCTTCAAGTTGTCTTTGATATCTGACTACTTTTTTTTTTTATTATTTCAGACACTGTACAACCTACTGAACTTGAACTTTTGAGTAGCAACCTCTGTCTTTCTGAGAAGTTAGTCATGGAGCCAGATGAGAATGCAGAACAATAACTATAAGATATTTTCATTTTTTATCAAGGATTCTGATAATTTGTTAGTATGTTAGATTATACAATTGGAAGCAAGAAACAGATGATAATAACATGGATATCATCTATATATATAAAATTCTTTTCGCGTTTGAAACGGAAATTACGTATGACCACACAATATGGAAATTACCTATGACCACAGAACATATTATAATACAGGAACTAATCACTTTGTTTGTGGATGCCATTTTTATATCGTCTTTATGAATTGTTATTATTTGTGTGAGAGTTATTTTACTGATATTGAAAAGAAGTAAACACAAACATGCCGATCTATGCCATAGAAGTGCGCCTCGCATCGCCCTCTCTCGGCCCTCTTGTCTGGACTACAGCGCTGAGCCGTCCGCCGCCAGGCATGTTCTGACAGAGAAGTTTTATTTATTCGTCCACGTGACTGTCGCTGAAACTGCCACATTGTAACTTTTTTTTAGTTGGCAGTACTTGATAGTAGAAGAGATGAGGAAAACAGCTTTGTGTCTTTCTACTTTTTAACTGCAGTGAGCTGTAAACAATGTGAAGACGAGACCACCTTCAGCTGCGAGGGGTCGTGAGAACAAAGTGGACGCTGGGAGGCACGGAATGTCGGGCTGCTCCGCCGAGTTGAGAGCTTCGCAGTTTCGGGCACTGTTTGTGACACTTCAAGTCCCCCGTCAGCTCCTGGGAGAGTGGAAATCTTTGCAAATGAGTGTAATCGGCGCCATTGAAGCAGGACTCTGTTTGTAAATTGCCCTGCACAACTACTTACTGTCCCTTAAGGTAAGTTCGGGTCACTAAAACCCCACAACATTCAAGCTTGCTTTTGTGATTAATTATTTTAACAAGTAAATCACAGGCATGTAGTGCAAGGTTGTCAGGCAAAAATTTGGACGATCACATAGAAAATGTAATTCCTATACCACAGCGGTCGTGTAGCACCTTTTACAAGGGATCTACTACTTACCTGTTGTGTTATAGCGCCTTTAAAATGTAGTTTACCCGAAATCACTCCAGTAATGCTCAGTGTATCTTTACTTGTTAAATGTTAATGTTTTGCTGTTTAATAACTTATAGACTACATTTTATTTTTTTCCCTTGCACTCAGTGAGCGAAGCCACTGGGTAATCAACTAGTATCATATAATAAAAACAGTGGGTTGAAAAAATATTCATTACAGATGAAAAAATAAAGAAAAAAGTTGATGATACACAAAAAAGAAAAAAATGTCCTTTATATGATATATGGAAGCACAGGTCTGTGTTATGGTTTGCATATCTGTAGCTAGAGATCCACAAAGGAAGAAAATGAGTCACATATCTTAAAATAGTTTTGTTTTTTTTATTTCTAAGCTTTCAACAACCTACTAGGTGTCATCATCAGAGGAAAATGATTAGACATACAGGAATCAAAGGCAATATATAGTTGGTGAAGGGTGGGGATGGAGGGAGAAGTTATAAGGGGGTTGGGGTGGATTAGTAAGGTGGGACTCGGAATGTGTTGGTCATAAAGTCTTTTTTTATTATTTAGATGTTCTTCTTTTTTAGTCTGCATATACAGTACTGGGTTCAAGTGCAAGTTTTCATTAGAGAGCCATAATTCAGCCAGCTCTCTGGCACTCTTAGTGTTGGCCCTAAATTTTACTTTCACAGTGTCCCAGTTAAATGTGTGTCCAGTAGAACTTGCATGTGTGCAAATCAGAGACTTTGGCTCTTTCCTGCTGCATTGTGATGCTCCTGAATACGTGTTGCGAGTCTTTTAGAAGTATTTCCCACATGTACCACTAGGCATGCATTGCATGGAATGCTGTAAACTGTGTTTCTTGTCTCTGTGGTTGACGTTTTGCTTTCAGCATCAAAAAGGACAGTCTGTAAAGTATTTGTCCGTTTGTGCACTATCTTGATCCCAGATATGGACAGGCCGCGTGCTGTACTTTCTGACATGCCACAATGATAAGGAGGAGTGTGGTATGTGCAGTGAGGGACCGAGTTGGAGTCGACTGTTTGCTCAGGTCTGCAGTGTCTCCTATACAGGCATTGTTTAATAAATGTCTTGGGGTAGTCATTTGATGTGAATAGATGAAAAAGATAATGTCTTTCATTCTTTTTTGTGTCCATTGTGTTACAATGGGTGTTAATCCTTTTGAGCAAAGTCTGTTTATGTGATGAAAGGTGGTTGCTAGAGAAGTGTAGTATTTCTTCAGCATGCCTTGGTTGCCTCTTTCAATAGAAATGTCAAGGAAGTTGATGTGTCCGTTTATTTCTTTTTCCATCACCAATTGGATTGCGGGAAATATTGAGTTGATGTGGTTGTAGAATTCATTCAGCTGGTTACTTCTTAATGTGCTATCGATGTAGTGTATCCAAAGTTTAGGTATGAACTGAATTAGAGCCGTGCTTTCAAATCCCAGCATAACCAGTTCAGGTAAAAGTCCTGATAACGGAGATCCCAGATCTCAGAACGAATTGAGAAAAGTCAACTAGGCTGCAAACGATGGGATGCAGTGTGAAAAACCCAGACAAACTGACAGTTTTGTAAAATCTGCCCAGATATGGGGAAACCCGGATGTATGGCAACGGCAAGCCTGATGGCATAAATGGTTTGCACTGCTTACTCACAGATGTAAGGATCTGGTCACTGTATGGAGTTGTTATGTTCTTTCCATGTTCATCTGGGATTAGAATTAAGGTTAGGGTTAGTAAGAGATATGAAATGTCTGTGATATGAAAACTTAAAGAACTACAACTACAGGGTCACGGGGGGAGGACCAGGGAAGCAAACCTGGGTCTCCTAACTGCGAGGCAGCAGCGCTTACCCACTGCGCCACCGTGCCGCCCTAAAGGAATATAAAGAACAATTTGCAGAAAAGTATTGAACTACCCATGTATTATATTTTGTCAGCCTGGTAGCATAATGGTTTGCAGTGCACACTTACAGGTGTAAAAACTTGAGGTCTCTTGCATAAATGGTGCCTAAACACAAAAATGTTAATTATACCTGTTTCCTTGCTCACATCACGGTGTATAAAAACTAAACTTGGCATATGTAATCAGAATATAAGTTTAATGTCACTGTGCTCTGTACAAAAATGATTTTATAAATCCACTCACATGTACAGGCCAAGCCAAAGTTAGCACAGGGGTTCTCAACATTTAAAACTGCTAGGCAAGCATTTGAAGAGAGAAAGCACAACTATGAAAACGGGCATTGTACTATTTCTGTATGTTAGAGATGAAATTTAATCCTCTTCTTGCCTTGTTTGTAACCTAAGTAAGGGCCTGCATGTGGAGAAAACAGTATAAAAGACTTGGACAGCAGCCTAACACCTCGAAGCCGATGGACAGATGGGTGATAACGTCATCCGTCCTGAGAATCCTTCCAGCGCAGCGACAAAAAATGGCAGACTGTATACATCAAGATCCCACCTTGGTAATTGTCTTGCTGTGGCTTCCTTCATCTGTAATGCTGCGTAAATCATCATTAAAGAAATCTAAGTTATTTTCTCTTATGTGATTTCTTACCGCCATATCACTATGAGAGAGATATCGCCTTTTAATATTATATCTATAAAGTTTTGGGTTACTTAAAACGGCGCAATTACAGAAGAACTTATTCCAACTAGGGAAATAGCGATCCCTAGAGGAAATAGCATAAAGCCACACACATTACTGCTTGATTTTGCAAAACCCAGTGTCAAAGCAGCGGTACGATTCCTGTGTGGTTTCCCTTTCTTTTTTAGATTCACATCCATGACGCGGCTTTATCAAATACAGTGGAACCTCGGGTCATGACCGTAATTCGTTCCAAAACTCTGGTCGCAACCCGATTTGGTCGTGACCCGAAGTAATTTCCCCCAAAGGATTGTTTGTAAATACAATTAATCCGTTCCGGACCGTACGAGCTGTATGTAAATATATATTTTTTTTAAAGATTTTTAAGCACAAAAATAGTTAATTATACCATAGAATGCACAGTGTAATAGTAAACTAAATGTTTACTTACTTCTTCTGTAATGTTTACTTCTTCTGCTTGGGCTCTCTCGCTCACTCTCTCTCTCACTGGCTCACACTCTCACGCTCACTCTCTTGCACTCTCTCTCTCGCTCGCTCGTGCTCTCTCTCTCTCTCACTCTCTCTCTCTCGCTTTCTCACGCTCTCACTCTCTCTCTCACTAACGCTCTCTCTCTTGCTCGCTCGCTGCACAGGGAATGTACAGGGAGAGACTGAACATGTGCGGAAATCATCAGCGCGTACGAACTGGAAGGAAAACTGGCTTGTTCGTCACCCGAGTGTGTGGTCATGAACAGATGCAAAAGTTTGGCGAACTTTTTGGTCGTAACCTGATTTGTATGTGGTCCGAGACGTTCATAACCCGAGGTTCCACTGTACACTGAAATTAACTGCATATAGTTTATAAATTTAAGGCAACCTGTATCAATATAATGGTGCATGGAATGACCAAGCTATTCCACATACTATAGCTGCTTTAGCGTTGTTACTGTCAGTGCACCACTCAGAGTATATTAACCCACTGTATCTGATTGTGGAATCACAGCTGTACAGCAGCTGATCGGAAAGCTCTGCAGAGGGTTTTGTCGAGAGTGCAAGGGATTTTCATGAGACAGCTTCCAGTCCTGGAAAACATTTTTAGTACATAATGCCTCAGGAAAGCCACCAACATCTGCATGGATTCCCCTCAGCCATGCGCACAGTCTATTTGAACTTCTGTCAATCGGCAAACACTTCAGAGCCTTTCCTGCATTGAACTCGGGGCTCAGAAATAGTTTCATTCCAAGAGCTTTAAATGCACTCAATCAGTCCATCAAGTGCTACTTGTAGAACTGTTTGTACTTTTAAGTACAATTACCTCCCTGTAAACTTTCACTATAACTATAATATTGCACACCTTTAACCATTCCAAATGCCACAGCTGCTTTAGTGTTGTTACTTTCAGTGCACCACTCGCTTCCTCTGCCATGCACACGGTCTATTTGAACTTCGCCCATTTGGCAAATGCTTCAGAGCCTATACACCAGTGTTTCCCAAACTCGGTCTTGGGGACCCCCTGTAGCTGCAGGTTTTTGTTCCAACCGGATTCCTAATCAGTGACAGCACCTGATAACACTGATCTCATTTAATTAGCTGGTATTTTTTTTTTTTATTCGACATTCAGAAAAGTAGAGCAGCATGATTTTTACATTTATAAGACATTTAGAAATATTTTTGCTTTTGCTATAGATTTAAATGCTTAACTCTCTTTTGTTCATTTCATTATACTTTGCCCTTTCTCTGTGCAGTTTTCTTCCTTCATTGTATCTTAATAATGACAATTTAAGACACCCAGGCAAACAACACTGAATAATCAAAGGCTGCAACTACTTTAGAGTCAGACCCACTAATTAGTAACTAATGGATTAATTAAACAATTAGTAGACCTAGAAAAGTAGAATGAAAATCAAGATGAAAATATTGTTAAAGAGAAAAAAAAAACATTATTCCTTGGTACATTTTAATATTTTTTTTTTTAACAAACTGTCATCCATTATCCAACCCGCTATATCCTAACTACAGGGTCATGTATTGTATTATATTATTATGTACACCACTTCTTCTGGTGTGTCTGTGTCTTTAACCCAGAAGACTTTGCTTTACCATAGTAATCAAGGGATTTTTCCATTTTTGCTCAGCTTAAGAGTTTTTTAAATCACTTGATTCTGGCACTTACCCTG
The DNA here is from genome assembly GCF_900747795.2 of Erpetoichthys calabaricus. Taxonomy (NCBI): domain Eukaryota; kingdom Metazoa; phylum Chordata; class Cladistia; order Polypteriformes; family Polypteridae; genus Erpetoichthys; species Erpetoichthys calabaricus. Next base: position 175,406,206 of record NC_041394.2, read on the forward strand.
GGAATAAAATGAATGTATAGGCTCTAATTACAGTGTAGACTCAAAATGACAGATTTAGTATGATTACTCTTAACTTAAACAGCCATGATTTTGTTCACTGTATTGTTAGCAAATCTGTAGAATTAAAAAGATAGTGAAGATTGGCCTTAGTGAGTATACTTAACACAGTTAGGCACCTTTACAAATCTTCATCAACACAGCTGCTCCCCTGTATAAACTTTCTTATGCAAAAATATAATTACAATCTTTAATTGCTATTACTTGCCTTTAGCATAATATGGAATCATTCCCTGACTCTTTTATATTTGTATCATTTGAATAAATGGCACTTTTTCTTGATGCTTTGTAAGTGTTTTCGTTTATAAGTATTCCTGTCTCCCCATTTGACAAGCATTTGAAAGGACATATACTATGTTGTTCAAGTACTTCTCCAACAATACTACTCTTAGAGGGAGCCATCATTAAAGTATATCCAGTCCTGAGAAGTACATTGGTTTAGTGTGTTATTTCTTCTCTTTCTCTCAATTCGGTCTCAGAATGTGACTCCCTAGTTGTTGAAGACCCCAACAGAATCACTAGGGCCACATTTTATGTTACACTTGGAATGATGTTAGATCTAAAAAGTTTCTCACTTGTGAAAAAACAGAGATAGCAGTGAGACTTGTGGTCAGAGAATATACCTTTTGTGACTTTGTATCAGAGACATACTCAACAGGCTTCTTTTTCTTTCCATCAAAGCATAAATTTAGAAAAATAAAATATCTTCCTCTATGGTACACTGATGTCAGTCCTACTGTATTTACAGTTTTTCTTGATTACTAAGCAGAATTTTCCAAAATGTTAATGTCTGTTTCAAAACTCTAGGTGAATTTCCCAAGTCTGTAAAGGCAGTTAACACAACACTGTATCACATATGTCAAAAAAATAAAAATGCCCAAAACATTGACAGCATGTACCAAAACACACAAAATAAGTCATCAGTAAAGTATTGTCCCCATAAAGAAAGCAAACTTAACCAAGGCATAGGTAAACCCCACAAAAATACTATGTACTGGAACCAAAACCAAGCACACCGTTTATTTTGTGTCAATAAAAATATATACAGATACATGCAACAAAAATCCATTAAACAATCAAATATAACTTCCAAATTATGACATGAAACAAAATATGTTTTTTTACAATTGGAAAAAAAAATTATTATGAAATATACAGTGATGTCCTGTATTGTAAATACAATATAATTTCAGGCCATCTCCAGCCTGTCTTCTCTGTTTGGCCACAACACTTCATTAACATCACATCTGATGTCTTGTCTTCCAAGTCAGAGTGGGAAGAACTTTCCTGAATGCCACATCCATCCTCAGCATGCTTGCATGGTGATGTCTTCACAAGCAGCACCCATTGCCCCCGTAGAGACAACTGGTCGTGGAGCTGATGGTCGTATGCATGCCACCTCCACACTGAGAACAATTCCTCTATTGGCTTGAGGAAGGGTGAAAAGTGTAGCAAGAACTCCACTGACATGCGTTCATGGGCAGTAAACCATTCCCCGACAAGACTGCAGTGGTGAAAACTTACACTGTTTGAAATAACTACATATTGTGGCATATCAGGTCTCACCACTCCTCTCTCATTTTCAGGAATAATAGCACAGTAAAGCCCGCCTAAGAAATCAAGGAGACAAGCTGTGTTATAAGGTCTGATGGTGGGAATATGGTGGATTACACCATCCTCTGATACTGTAGCACACATGGTTATATTACCACCACGATGACCTGGCACATCCCCAATGGCTCGATGGTCTGTTATATTTCTGTCATGTCATCTGACTTTGTTCAGGTTGAATCCTGCTTCTTCCACATACACAAACGAGTAGGTGGTGTCAATCGCTTCCAGCGCCATCACTCTCTTCAAATCAAAAATCAGCATATCAGATCAAATTGCAAATAAATATCCAATAGATTAACACACCACTCAAAGAAAAAATTACAAAACTGTATGTTTAAGGTATGATCTCAAATTACATTGACATATTGAAATTAAAAGATTGCTGTACCTGTACATGAAGGAACCTTTGCTCCTTCATCTTCACATTATTTCTGGAAGTTGTAGCCCTGTAGAGCTGTTTTATTTTTACAACATGTCTCTTCAGCACGCTATCTGTGGCAGAGAGACCGATGGAGGTGATGTTCTGAAAGGTGGTGTCATCTTATAGAATGGCATTCTGGATGCTATGAAGTCTGATCATGTTGCTAGCCCTCACCATGTCAACAATTGCTATCTTTTGTTGTGGTGTAGATAATGGGCCAGTGGGCCAGTGGTGCAATCCTGAAATGGCACAAACATAAATCCATAAATTCAACAGTACAAATATTCTTTACAGTATGCCATTACTAATTTTGCACAGAAACTGTAAAATATATATGCAATGTGCAGGAATTTGGTTATATACTTGTTTCATTTCTGAACGTTCATATTATGGATGCCACTACGGATGCCACTGTTAATGGCGTTTTCATTAGAGAGCCACAATTCGGCCTATGGTCTCTCACCACACTTACCACATCCTCCGTTATCATTGTGGCGTGTCAGAAAGTACAGAATGCATCCTGTCCAGATCTGGGATCAAGAAAGTGCACAAACCAGCAAACACTTTACGGACTGTCCTTTCAATGCTAAAAACAAAAAGCCAACCTCGGAGACAAGAAATACAGTTTACATCACTCCATGCAATGCATGCAGAGCGGGATACATGGAACAAACTTCTAAAACACTTGCAACACATATACAGGAACATCACAATGCCGTCAGAAGGAAGGAACCACGGTCTCTAATATACGCACATACAAGTTCCACCAGACACATGTTTAACTGGGAGACTGTGAAAGTAAAATTCAGGCTGAATCATGACTCTCTAATGAAAACGCCATTTTCAAACACTTCGACTTGAACCCAGCATATGCAGGCTTAAAAAGAAGAACATCTAAATAATGAAAAAAGACTTTATGACCAACACCTTCCAAACCCCCATCTTACTAACCCACCCTCCCCCCCTGCTTACAACCTCCCCCTCCATCCCCAGCTATATATTGCTTTTGATTCCTGTATGTCTAATCATTTCACTCAGATGATGACACCTGGTTGGTTGTCAAAGGCATAGGAATAAAAAATTATTTTAAGATATGTGACCTATTTTCTCCCTTTGAGTATCACTAGCTACAGATGTATTTATATATATATATATATATATATATATATATATTGTAGCAGATGAAGCGCTTGTCCACCTCTCGAACCCTTAGGTACCACTCTTGACACGAGGTAAAAGTACAACTACTATTTATTTTACTTTTATACTGTGCACAAAGCACCCTTTCCACCACACTATTCATAAACAAAATACTCTCAATAAACCAATACAATCCTCCACTCCCAGACACTTCGCCCTCCTACCTCCCAGCTCAGCTCAAATGTCTGGGCTTACCCATAGTCTTTTTATAGCTCCCGACCCGGAAGTGGTTCCAAACCAAACCCACAAGTCCATTTCCTTCCGGGTCAGGGCAAACAGTCCTCTTCTTCATCCCGGGAGCACGTCACTTCCTCGAGTCACGTGACTGACATGCACTCCCGGGTTATAGGGCATGCAAGAGTCCACTAGCCCCTTCACAGCGACTCCTGGCGGCCCCCAAGGTATCCAGCAGGGCTGTGTATAGAAACTACAAAGTCCATGAGGCCCTGCTGGAACTCGGGGCACCAATATGCTGTCCGGAGGGCTCCTACAAGCGGCCTGGGGGTGAGGGCCGGACTGGAAAGCCGGCAATCCTCCACAATATATATATATATATATATATATATATATATAGTGAGTTTTCTGAACTCTTTTAGGAAACGAAACGGAACAACACACTGAAGCGCAATGGCCATGTCTGTAGAGAACTGCTTGTCCGTCACTGGGACAACCGCAGGTTCGCAGTACAGCAGCATACTGCCGTGGAAACAACAATGGGCTGATCAAGATCTCGCTATAAGTGCCTGTCACTGATGGCTGATGCAAAGAACATTATAAATGCAGGGAACAGTATAACTTGGCCACAGACCTGGCCCCAACTATGCCATTTTGCTGTGTCTGTGTATTGGAGAATGGCAGCCCCCGCTGCAATAAATAATCCTGCTGTTTCTGTTTCAAGTTGAATAAACCTGATTTTGCTGAAGTACTGAGACTCAGCCATGTGTTTGGTGGTGCAAGACAGGGACTCACACGTCACTATATATATATGTATATACAGAGGGGGGCCAAAAGTTGATTCAAATTATGGCAACAATGTGTATGTGTATGAAGTTACCTCAGAAGATGTCAGTACTTGCACAAATAAATCCAGCAACATTGGCTACGCTTCAAGAAGAACCTGAAATGGCATCAGTCTCACTGGACACTTTGGCTAATGTTGTTCAAGAAGTAGTTCACCATAATAAGGTGCAAGCCACTCATGAGCCTCAAGAATAGAAAGGCTAGATTGGACTTTGCTAAAGAACATCTAAAAAAGCCAGCACAGTTCTGGAAAAACATTCTTTGGACAGATGAAACCAAGATCAATCTCTACCAGAATGATGGCAAGAAAAAAGTATGGAGAAGGCGTGGAATAGCTCATTATCCAAAGCATACCACATCATCTGTAAAACACGGTGGAGGCATTGTGATGGCTTGGGCATGCATGGCTGCCAGTGGCACTGGGACACTAGTGTTTATTGATGATGTGACACAGGACAGAAGCAGCCGAATGAATTCTGAGGTGTTCAGAGACATACTGTCTGCTCAAATCCAGCTAAATGCAGTCAAATTGATTGAGCGGCGTTTCATGATACAGATGGACAATGGCCCAAAACATATAGCCAAAGCAACCCAGGAGTTTATTAAAGCAAAGAAGTGGAAAATTCTTGAATGGCCAAGTCAGTCACCTGGGGCTTCATGTATAACGCTGTGCGTAGAACTCACACTATAACATGGCGTAAGCACAAAAGCGGGAATGTGCATACGCACAGAAAAATCCAGATGCAGGAATCTGTGCGTACGCAAACTTTCATGTTCTTCCACTACATAAATCACGATCAGCGTGAAAAGTAACGCACGTGCACGCGCCTTCTGTCCCGCCCCAACTCCTCCCAGAATTATGCCTCTTTGAATATGCAAATCGATATAAATAGCCTTCTGTGAAAAGACAATGGGAAAAGCACGGGGGAAAATAAAAGAATTTCAGCGCATACCAATTGGAGGCAAAGGAAAAACATAGTGACATAGTGTCGGAGAAACTTGAAAGCTCAAGTACACAAAGTTGCACAGTGCCCAAAATAAAAAAAAAGTTGTCACATATCAAAGTCGGCGTGAAAAGGCAACTCGCAGCGGACCGTCTGAGTGTCATATGAAAGCTTATTAGGGTACAGAGAAAAAAATAGGTACACAGTGGGAAAAAAGCACGAAATGTCAACTTTGATCTCGAAATTTCCACTTTAATCACGTAGCTTATTTTGTCATTAAAGTAGAACATCATAAACCTCATCTTAAAATTGTTTATTTTACTAGGTTCTCAAGTAGCACATTAAATGCTTTGTTCTGTGTTTGATCTTCTATGTGCTCTATGTGTGTGAATCACTACGTGCTTTCGTTCTTTCTCTTTCTCTGACAGGACACAGAATCCATTACATTCGTGATATTACAGCTCTCTGAATAATTAAAATACTGAGATGTATACGTGATATCTTTTTCATGATGACAGGAATGAAAGCAGTGGCGCAGTGCTTGTTCATATCTCACGCAAGATGCTTGCTGCGCCATGTGCGACCTTCAATGAAATAATTTATTACAGAAGTACTGTCTCTTTCAAACATACTAACCTCCAATTCCTGTCCTTATTTTTCTTTCTCCAAATACCTAATTGCCACACAATCAGCTCTGTAATAGACGTTAAGCCATCTGTAAGCTTAGAACGCCGATTTTTCAAAACTTTTAAGGAACATTGAAATATCTTCGTAGTACATGTTTAATTATTCTATCCGTCTATCCTTCCAGTGTCGCGTCAGCTCCAGCAATAATACAGCACAAGGCAGGAGCTATCCATGAACTAGCTAGCGCTGCGGCACCGTGTCCTCACATGTTTAATTATTAACAATACAGATTATTTAAATGAAGTTAAAGTTTTATCTGTATACTATAATCAACATATTTTGATGCATTTCATCTTAAAAATGATATCGTCATCATACGCGCTTTATAAAGTAGCGCAGGTTGTGCAATATTATAACTGTAGTGCAAGTTTACAGTGGGGTAATTGTACATATAAGTACAAACAGTTCTACAAGGAGCACTTAATGGACTGATTGAGTGTGTTTATAGTTCTTGGGATGAAACTGTTTCTGAAACGTGAGGTCCGTACAGGAAAGGCTTTGACGCGTTGTGGCTGAGGTAGTGTGTGCTTGAAACTGTATACTGGTAATTCTCTTTCCGATCAGCTGCTGCTGTGATTCCCCACTCAGATACAGTGATATAAATACACCGAGTGGTGCAGTGAGAGTAATATAGAAAAAGATGATCCACTGTGGCAACCCTTAACGGGAGCAGCTGAAAGAAGAAGAAGATGCAGTGAAAGTAACAACGCTAAAGCAGTTATGGTATTTGGAATACTATGGCTATTCCCTGGACCATTATATTGCTACAGGTTACTTACAATCAGATGCATTACACTAATAAACAATATGCAGTTAGTTGCAGTGTATTTATAAAGCCGCGTCAGGAATGTGGGTCCAAGAAAGAAAGGGTGACCACACAGGAACAGTAGCACTGCTTTGACGCTGGGTGCCGCCAGTCTGCAAAACCAAGCGGAGAAATTGTGAATGCCAGGGTATGAGATACCGTGGAAACGTGCATGGCCTTACGGCAAGTTTAGGTTTTATACATCGCGATTTGAGTGTGGAAACGTTTGTATGCAACATTTCTGTGCGTACGCATCGTTTATACATGAGGCCCCTGATCTTAACTCAATTGAGCATGCATTTCACTTGTTGAAGACTAAACTCTGTACAGAAAGGCTCACAAACAAACAGCAACAAAAAGCTGCTGCAGTAAAGGCCTGGCAGAGCATTAAAAAGGAGGAAACCCAGCATCTGCTGATGTCCGTGAGTTCAAGACTTCAGGCTGTCATTGCAAGCAAAGCGTTTTCAACCAAGTATTAGAAATGAACATTTTATTTCCAGTTATTTAATTTGTCCAATTACTTTTGAGCCCCTGAAATGAAGGGATTGTGTTAAAAAAATGCTTTAGTTGCTTCCCATTTTTATGCACTTGTTTTGTTCACCCCACTGAATTAAAGCTGAAAGTCTGCACTTCAACTGCATCTGAGTTGTTTCATTTAAAATTCATTGTGGTAATGTACAGAACCAAAATTAGAAAAAAGTTGTCTCTGTCCAAATATTTATGCACCTAACTGCATATATATAGCTGTCCCCTGCGGCTCTGCCCACATAGTGGTGAATTCCTATTCCTGAGAGTTCTCATATGAAATGTTCTTGGATGAACTTTAATGAGCAGAATTCCTACTTTGCATGTAGGCTAGAATATGGGCCTGTCATTAGTGTTTTATGAAAGGAAGTAATCTTTGTTAAAATGTTCATTTTTCTTTTTATATTCATAAAAACAGAATTGAATTTCAGATGCTAATTTTATAAACAGATGTAGTCCCCATTTGAACAAAAGCAGGACCAAATGCAATGCATTCTGTATTTGGAAATGGTATGTAAATGAATAATCGTAATTACCTACAATTATGGTTAAAATTGTGCAGCAGAGCCACATTATGCAGTGTTTAAAGACTGCGTAATGTAGAGCCCTTGGTACAAGACTTTTTTGGTGCCAGCAAATGAGTGGAGTTTATTTTTTTCTTGTCTCATTGTCTTTTCCTATAATTGCACCTTGTTTGCTGCCAGTTTTAATTTGTCTTAATCTTTCCTTAACTCATCTTTGCCACACTATACTGAAAAGAAACTGGTTTCAAATATTTAAGATATGTTATGGCTACAAATTCAGAGTATAATACACTGGTTGGCAAATGTAACTTGTCTTGTGAGATACTATTAAAGTGGCATTACATTAAAACTGAAAAAATAAATCATAATTTATAGAGTATATGTTTTGTATTAATTTTTCTTTTTATAGATTCATGTTTTGCTGTTTTAACAATGTTTTACATTGTCAGACAAATAATTTTGCAATAAGGTAACAATCCCTTAATAAATCATTATGCCACTTACCACTGATTTTATTCTGTTGTACTGCTTTACTACTTGTACTCTAAATATAAAACCCTCCAGATGTCACACCATTTATCCCAAGAAACGTATTTTGAAGCTTATGGCTTTAGCTCTATGCAAATTCCAAGTGAAACGAATCTTCGCTGTGTAAAGAAGACTTTATTCCTTTTAAAATACAATAAAATTTCAGTGAAATTAAAAATTATTATTAATTATTATTTATTATTATTATAACATTTTGATGTCATTGGCAAATAGTATCATTTATGTGGGTATGTGAACCAATGCAGCCATTTTCATATAAATCACCAGAAATGAGCCGCCAGGTGACATCACTGGTATACTGTAGTATCAAACTGGTGGAAGAACTCAAAATCCAAAGAATCAACAGAGCAGTGTTACTATGGCGTGTATGGCTGAGCCCACTAACATCTGCGATTTACATGAAAATTGCTGTGTGCTTTCACATCACAAAAAGCTCCCAGATATTGTACAAGGGTACTTTTCACTGGTTAAAATAGAAAATAAACACAACCACTCCCCCCAGTGCCGGATTAACCAATAGGCACATGTAGCATATGCTACGGGCCCTGCAATTTCGGGGGCCCCCAAATGGTGGACCCAATATTTAATGAAAAAGTGTAGCATTGAAAAACTGGTCTTTAAAAATATTATCTTTACGTTTTTAAACTGTAAATTTCTTACACAACAAAACTTTAGGGGCCCAACACATAAAATTCACATAAATATTATAAGATTCTTATTATAATCGAGAGTAAAATAATTATTTAGTCTGGTTTGAACTGTTCAGAATCTAAACTTCAGATGATGCAGACCAAAAGGGCCCCCAAATTTGAAATGTGCTACGGGCCCCCAAAGCTCTTAATCCGGCCCTGACTCCCCCCTTTAATAATATCAGACTCTACAATACTTTGAAATTATGAAATGTTCTTGTTATATCAGATTCCTAAAATAAACAAGTTATTTTTTTTCTGGCTTCAAAATAATTAGTTTTGCTTACAACACAACACCTTTTTTGTAGAACTGGGAAAATTTTCTTTTTAAGTATTTTCACTGGAACTCCTCTGTTATTATTACAAATAAGGTGAAAACCATTATACATTTAGGATACTTAAGAAGTTTGGCCATGAGCCAATTTAAATTCAGCGAGTAAAAACAGTTTATGTAAACATAGCAATTGGCACTTAATGTAGCATTACCTGTCATCTGTCCTGTCTAGCTGCTTTTCTAAAACTTGTTTTACTTGTAATGCCTTAGAGGGAGCTAATAAACGTAGTATATCATTATATCTTTACTCCTTTTTCATCTTCTTTCCTTCTGATATTAATACATACCTCTTGTGCTGTACTGCCCTTCTCTGAATCTTTCATTTTAGATGACTACATGGCTTCCACATATGGATAAATTGTAAAGTAATGTTCTATTACAAAATATTGCACTAGCATATTATTAGAGCATATTGCATTATATAGAATGCATAACATTTCCCTTTCTTCCTCTAAAAACTTATTATGCATCGTTTGAACAAACAGAAATCTATCCTTTACCTAGGCCTGACATATATACATGTAACATCCGATAACATTTAATATCACTCAACTTAGCGATTAGTTAATAAATTAAATTAGTAGAATTAAGTAGTCATCCCAGCTCTCTGTGTTGATGTTGCAATGCCCGTCAGTAAAAGTTGAAAAAAAAACTAATGATGAACATTTGGGACATTGGGACTCCTTTTGGAACAGATGGGACTGTTATACCAAGACAGTAATATCTGAACCAGAAGGGCACCAGTGTATTGGGGAGGTGTAAGAGTAGGCGAGTCAAGGATTGTTTAAACTAGGGAGGTGGGCAGGAAGTTTAGGACAGGCCAGTTTTAGAACTATACATGGAGAAACAAACAAGAGGGTGGAAATAAAAATGTGTACAGTAGTAATGTAAATTCTACCCCAGCATTTAAATGTAAAAGGAGTAACATGTTAAAAATAGCTTGTCTTAATGGTAGAAGTTTTAAAAGTAAGGCAAGTGAGGGGAATAAATAAATAATAATTGTAGCCGCCGAAGTGTAAGACGAGATCAAGCACAGGTAAAACGCATGTCGAAAGAAATCTCTCAGTCCAAAAGTTTGTTTTAAAATTATTTAGTGAAAGTTAAAAGCAAATAATCCACACAAGAATAAAGGAAAAAATAGTTACACACGTAGAATAAAAGGCAAAAAAAAGGAAAAATGTATCTTCTCTAAACTTAGCTTATCTTGAGAAACTTTAGTTATTTCTGTACTTAAAAGTTCTTCTTCTATACTTAAAGGTTCTTAACTTCTTATACACTTAAAGATTCTTAGCTTCTTCTTCTGTACACTATAAGCGTACGGTTCTGCACTTAAATAAGTGCTGTTTTACAAGTTACTTTACACACTCAAAAGGCCCGTAGGCCCGTTGGCACAAGCACGTGCACATTTAAGACCATATGCCTTCCACACCTTACACATGGCAAGGCTGGTCACTAACTGAAGAATAATGTTTACTCAAAGCTGTTAGAAATGGCAAGAATATACCAATTCAGTTGTACTTATGGGGGTTATAGGAACCTCCTATAGATTATGAATTGTCATCTAGTAAAATATTTATGAGTGTTATATGACTAGGAAAATGGGTCTTACACATCCGGCCCCTAATTGTTTATGCTAGGGCAGAAATCAATTACTTTAACATTACTTAATAAGAGCTTTCACTACTTTACTGAACTTAAATCAAAGTTAAGAAACTTAAAACTTAGATTCTACTATAAAACACAAACTCAATTGAAAATAAGCATGCAAAAAGAAAAATTAATCATTTCAATCATTTGCTGCTTCCTGGGGCAGGCACGGTTAGTTCACAGGTCTGTCCAGTGTGCTGGTCTTGGTATGCACACAAACTCTTCTGACTGCCCTTTTGCATCTGGCATTGTCTTGATGACTTGACCCTTTACCCAGGAGTTACAGGGTGTAGCATCTTGTAATTACGCCCACAATGTCCAATTTCTTTATGAACTTGTTGCATAGTGAGAGTAGCAATATGTGAATTCTTCTGAATGATTGCAGGGTGTTTTGCCTCTTCTGGCATGTCAGATTTGCTGAGTCTTCCTCCAACTCTCAATATTCCATCTTGCAGGACTGGGTCCAGCTTGTTGAATTTACTACCTTTCTTTACAAGCTGATTTTTGTGCAAGGCTTTAACCTCCTCTGGGTAAGCTTGTAGTTGACTGAGGCGAATAAGTTTGTTTTCTGCTTTAGACAAGTCATTTAGAGACAGTGGATTTAGTCTCATTGTTGATTTGTATTCCTTCATATGTTCTATGATTAGTGTTTTTTGTCTTTCTGGGCTGTGTCCAGATTGACTGACTGTATATTGAATTGCCTTTCTCTCTTCTTTCAGACTCGGTAGCATTTCTTTAAACCTAAGGAACCAAGCTATTGCTTTCTTTAAATTGAACCATTTTGAATAGTACTCTACAAGTCTTTTTACTGGTTCGATTTTTTCTTCTACGCTTGCAAAATTTATTACTCACCTTTTGATCTCTGGATCATCGCTAGTAGACAGGTCCACTTCATCCGGTCTCTTAGGCCATTCGTTCTCTGGTTGTAGTAGGAAGTTTGGGCTTTGTATCCAAGTCTTACTTTTGATTAAGCTTTTTATTGTTAATCGTCTTTATGCCAGCAGGATTTTGTGCAGATGCGACATACCTCCATTGCAAGGGTTGTGTGTGCTCTTTTATTACTGTGATTCTGTTGGCAACAAAAGTTTTGTAGCATGCACTTTCATTTGCAATATACCTTAGTGTAAGAGCCAATTTTAGAAAGTTAAAGTTTTGAGTTAAACTCATATTAATGTTTGCTTTATTTGAGTAGAACATAATTTCTTCTATAGTCATAGACAATGGTATAGTCTTTCTTTCCCCTATAAGTTAGTAAGAGATAGAATCTTCTTGCTATAACTAAGATACAGTGAGATAATAAACTCAGTTGTGTTTAGAACAGGTCCCAGTAAAGAGGGATTTGATAAACCCATTTTAAGTTTAGAAATGGGATAAGTATACAGTTTTCTGACCGTTTTGAAATGGTTCAGAAATTATAAGAAATTAATAATGATTTAAGTTGTAACAAGATTAAGCTCATTTTTCTAACTATAATTTTCTCCTTTTTTTTGCTATTTTAATTTTTCTTTTTTTTGTGTGAACTGTTTTACTTTTAAAAAAAATTTAAACTTTTAAAAAGTGAAGATATTTTGTCTGTGGAATCATTTCTGCGCGTCAGGCCTTGGTTGAATCCCATTTTTTGAGTTAGAGCTGCAGAATTTTGGAAACTTTGGGAAAACGCAGCTACACTTAGTACTGTAGTGCTGTCAGTCCAAAAGATTGACTCTTACAGGGGAATCTGAAGTTCTTGTTTTATCATTTTGTCCATTTTGACTGCTGCCACTGCTGCTGTAAGTTCTACCCTTGGTATAATGACAGGTTTCAGTGGTGCCACTCTTGATTTCCCCATTATAAATGTCTCTTATTTTCTTTATTAGTCAGGAGGAGGTAGGAAACAGTGCCATACCCGTTTTCTGAAGCATCTCCAAAATGATGCATTTGTGCAGTCATTATATAACCAAATCCAGGCGGTTTAATGCACCTGTTTACATTGTAATCCACAAGTAGCTGCAAATTGTCCATCCATTTTTTCCATGGCTGGAAATACTTAACTTCCACTTCTTGATCCCAAGCATATTTTTCTTTACACACTTCTCTTAGAATAAGCTTAGCAGGAAGTATGACTGGTGCTAAAAATCCAAGTGGGTCATATATATATATATTTTTTTTTTCATGATTCAGGCACCGCCGCAAGTGGCAGCCTTTCCAGCAGCTCTGTGTATGACTTTATCTTTCTAAGTTTTTTCTCTATTTTTCTCAATTTCACTGTTCACTAATACCACTTTTTTATGTGGACTCATTCCCTGGACACTTTTTACTACTTTTTGCTACTTGGACATGGATTTTTACACGCAGAGACTCGTCTATTCAAGTAGTCAACTTCAAGCACTGAGAACAAATGCCCACGCCGGTGTGGTTCCCTATTTACTTGACAAGGTAAAAAGTCGGTATCATGGCAGCAGAGCCGGTGCTAAGATAAAAGCCAAGCGTCTAGCGAGAAAGTGGCGATACATACCTTCGGTGCCTTCTGTGATCCTGGGAAATGTGAACTTGCTACCAAATAAGATCGATGAACTGGCTGCGCTGGTGAAAAATGTCAGGACCTACAGAGAATGCAGTTTGTTGTGTTTTTGTGAAACATGGCTAACAACTAACATCCCAGATGCTAACGTGGAGCTACCCGGGTTTAGCACAGTAAGAGCGGGCAGAGATGCAAGTACCTGTGGGAAGCAGAAAGGTGGAGGACTTGCTCTCTATGTCAATACAAGGTGGTGCAACTCTGGACATGTAAACGTTAAAATCTCCACTTGCTGCAGGGACATCGAACTGTTGGCCTTAAGTCTGCGTCCCTATTACTTGCCCAGAGAGTTTGGACATGTCATTGTTGTTATTGTTTACATCCCTCCTCAGGCAGACATGGAATATAGCAGGTGACATCATTCATTCCGCTGTTACTAAATTACAAATGCAGCACCCTGAGGCACTTGTGCTAATCGCTGGAGATGTTAACCATGTGACGCTGGACAAAACATTACCTGCCTTCTCCCAGTATGTGGATTGTAACACCCGGGGAAATAGGACTATTGACCTACTGTATGCAAACATTAAAGACGCATACAGTGCCACCCTTCTGCCTGTGTTTGGGAAAGCAGATAATAACCTGGTTCTGCTTTGGCCTCACTACAAACCAAGAGTGAGGGAGCTACCTACAACCACACGCTTATTCAGGAAGTGGTCCACTGAGGCAGAGCAGGCTCTGAGAGACTGCTTTGGAACTACGGACTGGGATATCCTGCAGGGGTCACATAGTGAGAACATTGAGGAGGTTGTTGACTGCACTACTGCCTACATCAACGTCTGTATGGACATTGTAGTTCCAGTAAGAACAGTATGCTGCTATGCTAACAACAAGCCATGGATTACAAGTGACATCAAGGGCCTTTTGAACCAGAAGAAAAGGGCTTTTAAAGGCGATGATCAGCATGAGCTCAAGCGCGTGCAGAAGGAACTCCGAGTCCAGCTCAGGGCGGCGAAGGAGCAGTACAGGAGAAAGCTGGAGCAGAAGTTGCAGAATAACAGCATGAAGGAAGTGTGGGATGGGATGAAGATCATCACTGGCTGCACCTTGAAGCGGGGTGCCACCATCGAGAGAGACGTGGAGAGAGCAAACCAGATGAACAACTTCTTTAACAGGTTTGACCACCCTAACCCACTCTCACCATGGAGTACTGCACCCTCCACCCATCCTTCTGCTGATTCCAGCATAAGAGAGAGTTTCCTCCCACCCACAATTACAGCAGTCCAGGTAAGCAGAGAGCTGAGGAGACTTCGTGCCAGCAAAGCAGCGGGTCCAGATGGAGTATCGCCACGACTGCTGAAGGCCTGTGTGTTGGAGCTAGGGAGTCCTCTACAGCACATCTTCAACCTGAGCCTGGAACAGGGGAGAGTCCCGAGACTTTGGAAAACATCTTGCATCACCCCAGTCCCAAAGGTATCATGTCCGGCCTGTCGCTCTGACTTCACATGTGATGAAGACCATGGAGCGGCTGCTGCTTCACCACCTGAGGCCACAGGTCTGCCATGCCCTCGACCCTCTGCAGTTCGCATACCAGGAAAAGGTGGGAGCGGAGGATGCCATCATCTATATGCTACACTGATCCATCTCACACTTGGACAGAGGCAGTGGTGCTGTAAGAATTATGTTTCTGGACTTCTCTAACACCTTCAACTCCATCCAACCTCTGCTCCTTAGGGACAAGCTGACAGAGATGGGAATAGATTCATACCTGGTAGCATGGATTGTGGACTATCTTACAGACAGACCTCAGTATGTGCATCTTGGGAACTGCAGGTCTGACATTGTGGTCAGCAACACAGGAGCGCCGCAGGGGACTGTACTTTCTCCGGTCCTGTTCAGCCTATATACATTGGACTTCCAATACAACTCGGAGTCCTGCCACGTGCAAAAGTTCGCTGACGACACTGCTATCGTGGGCTGCATCAGGAGTGGGCAGAAGGAGGAGTATGGGAACCTAATCAAGGACTTTGTTAAGTGGTGTGACTCAAACCACCTACAACGGAACACCAGCAAAACCAAGGAGCTGGTGGTGGATTTTAGGAGGACCAGGCCCCTCATGGACCCCGTGATCATCAGAGGTGACTGTGTGCAGAGGGTGCAGACCTATAAATACCTGGGAGTGCAGCTGGATGATAAATTGAACTGGACTGCCAATATTGATGCTCTGTGTAAGAAAGGACAGAGCCGACTATACTTCCTTAGAAGGCTGGCGTCCTTCAACATCTGCAATAAGATGCTGCAGATGTTCTATCAGACAGTTGTGGCGAGTGCCCTCTTCTATGCGGTGGTGTGCTGGGGAGGCAGCATAAAGAAGAGGGACGCCTCACGCCTGGATAAACTGGTGAGCAAGGCCGGCTCTATTGTAGGCATGGAGCTGGACAGTTTGACATCCGTGGCAGAGTGACGGGCACTGAGCAGGCTCCTGTCAATCATGGAGAATCCACTGCATCCACTGAACAGTATCATCTCCAGACAGAGGAGCAGTTTCAGCGAGAGACTGCTGTCACTGCCCTGCTCCACTGACAGACTGAGGAGATCGTTCCTCCCCCACACTATGCGACTCTTCAATTCCACCCGGGGGGGTAAACGTTAACATTATACAAAGTTATTGTCTGTCTGTATACCTGCATTGTTATCACTCTTTAATTTAATATTGTTCTTTATCAGTATGCTGCTGCTGGAGTATGTGAATTTCCCCTTGGGATTAATAAAGTATCCTATCTATCTATCTATCTATCTATCTATCTATCTATCTATCTATCTATCTATCTATCTATCTATCTATCTATCTATCTATCTATCTATCGAACTGACCACTGACAGAATACCACGTCTTGTAGTGGGCTTATTTTGCTGCTTTACTTGGAACTTGAAACTGTCAGTCTGTCTGCACCATTGGACACCTAAGGCTTTTTCAACTGGTAATGAATCATGGCTTAAGTCTAATTCCTTTTGATCAATTGCCCTGTCTTCTTCTGGGATAGAAAACAAGACTGTTCTGCTATTACTTATCCATTTTGTAAGATAAAATCCTCCCTTTAAGCACAGGGCTTGAAGTTCTTTGGTCAATTTTATGTCTTGTACTTCTGTCGCAACTGACTTTAAACAGTCATCAACATAGAAATTATGTAGCACAGTGTTAACTGCTTCCTTTGGAGCTGTGTCTGTTGCATCCTCTGCTGTTCTTCGTAAGGCATACGAGGCACAACTTGGTGATGAAGTAGCACCAAAAAGATTCATTGTTATTTGGTATTCCTCTAGTTCATTGTTTAGATTACCTTCAGACCCCCATAAAAAACGAAGATCTGTGTCTTCTTCTAGAACTTTCACTTGATAGAACATTGATTTTAATGTCTGCCATGAGAGCAATTGGTTCATCTCTGAATCTTGTAAGAACTCCAATGAGTGTATTAGTTAAATCAGGTCCTTTTAGCAACTGTTCATTTAGAGAAAAGCCTTGGTATGTGGCTGTACAGTCAAAAAACACTCTGATTTTATTTTTCTTTGGATGATATACTCCATGGTGAGGGATATACCACACTCTCTCCTTTTCAAGGGTCCACTGTTCAGTGCATACCTTGATAGCATATCCTTTGTCTAAAATGTCTTTCATGAAAATGATGTAATCCTCATGGAATGTTGGATACTTTGTAAGTTTCCTTTTAAGTCCAATAGTACGTTGTTCCGCAACACAATGATTGTTTTGCACTTTAAGAGTCTCATCTTTAAAAGGCAGATTAATGCAATAGTGTCCATCCACTAGTCCAGTGGTTCTCAAACTATGGGGCGGGCCCCCCTAGGGGGGCACGAAATAACAAAAAGGGGGGCGTGAAGATGTGAAAAAAAGAAAACAAGAATCGAAAATATGAAAAATACATCTATTGAAACCAAAATAAATTAACTTAAACTACATTCTGATACTAGAAAAATAAATATAGAGTTAGATAAATGTTGATAAAAGTTAAGTAGGTATAATAAAATATGCATCTATGATATATCATTAATTAAGAAAGAACAAATTGGTATTAGTGGGCTCCTTTCAAAAAAACCTTAGGGGGGCACGATTAAAACTGTTATGAAAACTCGGGTCGCAAATACTTAAAGGTTAAGAAACGCTGCACTAGTCTGACAGAATCTGAGGCTATGTGCATGAATTTAATGTCTTCCTGTGACATTTCCTCCTTTTCCTCACAGCTGCATTCTGTAAAGTCTGTATTGTATTTCTGGAGTAACATTTGTTCTACCGCCATTACTGTCACATGATTGACTGAACATCTTTGCAGTCTTTCTTTGTCTGAGTCCTTTATCAATTACCATTAACAATCCACCCACGGAATGTTTTCACAGCATAAAGTGCTTCATCTTCACTATTTATGATTTGCCATGGCTCCATGACTTTACGGGCATTTGTACTTAATAACAACAATATTAATAATAGAATTGTAATTACAATATTATTGCTTTGGTCAGCATTTATCTGGGGTTGATGCACATCTTGTAAATAAGACAATTTCTTGACATCTTCTTGCATAGGGATGTTCTCCCTTTTCACTGGTACAGAGTTCAGTGTGTACACTTCTGGTAAATCAAAAAATGTATTTTCCTCTATCCCATAGACTTGTAATTCTGTTAAGACTGTACACTTTATTAATTTCTGTCCATTTACTTTGTCTCTTTCTACAGTGCTGATGTAGATGTGAGACTTTCTTCCAGAAAGATTTAACTGCTCTTGCAAACTTTCTGTGCAAAATGTGACTGAGCTGCCAGAGTCTTTTAGAGCATATGTTTCTACACATTTTTCACTCGTTTCAGACTTAACTTTAACTGGAGTCACAGCTAAGACACACTCTTTACCGGCCCCGGTATTAGTACAAGTCTCTAATGGTTCAACAGAAATATGGGCAAAAGGAATGTTCTTCTCTTCTGACTTAGCGTTCTCCTCTTTAGGAGGTGTGGTTAAATTGTCGGTGCCTTTTTCCTTATTCATATGCAGAATTAATGGATGTAATTGAGTGCACATTTGGCATTTAATCTTTTCTTCACAGTCTTTACTAAGATGTTCTTGTATAAGGCACTTAAAGCATAAGTCTTTAGATTTCAAAAAGTCAATTTTACTTTCCTAAGTTAGTTTCTGAATTTCACTGCATTTGTCAAGATCGTGATTTTCATTGCAAAAAAGACAGAGCTTGCCGCTTGTATGTCCAGCCGTCTCCGCTTTTTTGACTGTGGTGTCTGTATCCCTTTTTTCGTCTGCAGCAGAAAAGTTTGTAGCAAAACTGCTTTCTCTCAGGACGCCTTTCAAAGTATACTTCTCTTGATTAGTCTTTTCCTTTTCCTTCTTGAAGGTATGGCTTTATGGAACTGAACCGTACACGGGATCCAAAGCTGATGTTATCTGTTCATCCAGAAAGTTCACTGGATCGGCGAGAAGGGCTCATCTGCTCTCCATACTTTCAATACTCTGAACTTTGCATTGCCACGATGCTAGTTGGTCTTGAGGTTTGGAGACTATAGTACGAAGGTTATCATTACTTTCAAATTGTTGTCCACTTTATAAATCGGACATAATGTTCATATATCCGCCAGGAAGGTTCGCATAATTGCTCACACCTTCTCCTTTCTGTAGCTGGTTTCCATAAAGACTTTCAAGCTTCATTCTGGCTTTTTGATAACCTTCTAACGGTGACAAGTGTTTACAGTTTTTAACAATCTCGTGAGGTGTACCTTTAGTAAACTTTGCCAAAAAGTCCCATTTATCTCACGGATTCCCTATCATCTCATCGATATCTTGGTCAAATGCTCCAATAAAATCCACATATTTCAAGGGATCGCCGTCAAATATTGGAATCTTTCTGTATGGCACATAAGGCATTTGAGTCTTATTTTGTTGTTCTTTCAGTTGATTGTAACGCTTATCATAAAGCAGTTGTTGATGAGGTTTTGGTGCTTTATTTTGATGATCATAAAGCGGTTGCTGAGGATTGTTTTTACTTTCATTTTTACATAGAAAGTCACAAATATTCATATCATGTGGCTTTGCGTTTCTCACATCTGGTTTCCAAGGAACTTTATGGGGATTTGGTTTACTTGGACTGTGATTACGTCCTTTTAGAGCTCTCAATTTTACTTTGGATTCTGCGATAGCTGCTTCCAACGTCAATTGATCTCTTTTAGCTTTCAACTGTATTTCCTCAGTTTCCCACTGTGCTTTCCACTGTGCTTCCTGAGCTTGTCTCTGTGCTTCTTCAGTCTTTCTTTTGGCTTTCAGTTGTGCTTCCACAATATTTAGAGCTTGTACCCTTCTTTGGTTCTCTGCTTTAGCCAACAGCATGGCATGTGCTGCCTCTTGAGATCTGATGGCACTACTTGAAATAGCCACTGAACTTGCGCGACTTTTAGTTTTTGCAGAAGCTGCAAGGGAAATGTCATCTTTCGTTCTGTAATCCCTGAATTGTTTAGCAGAAAAGTCAGGTTGCTCTTTGAGGCTTTTATTTTGGTATACTTCAAAAATCCATTCCAATGTATTTCCTGAAAATGTACGAAACATTTTCATTTTAACATCAAAGTCCTTTTGTAACATTTTCCGTGTATCTTTGTTGCTCTGGATAGATAAAAGTTTGTCGCTTAACCTTATTCCATTCTCAGGTTATAGAACTGATTCTTGATAGTAGATTCTATAGTTTCTCAGTTAAATTCAGTTTGTTGTAAATCCTTTACATACGTCATCGCATCAGATAATTGTTTGTATTTGTAATCCATTTCTTATTGAAGTTTAGCTGATAAATTGAAGGGTTTTCCGTCGTCATGGAGATGGTCCTTTGTAATGTCATATTCAACGCAACTTTCATTCACGCCTCTCTGATATTTATTCTGGCTTCCGGATTCAGACGCCATGACGATCCCACAAGGCACTGTACTTAAGCTCCTTTATAATTTATACAGTCTCACTAGGAGCACTAGCAATTCTCAAATATGTCCTACTCTGATCAAAGACAAAGATTAAAGTACCTGTCGAGTCTTTTTCAAGTTGTCATTGTTTTATTTCGTCGCAGTCCAATTTCAATCATAGAACACGCAGGTTACTTTCTTTTTAATCCAAGACAATTTTCAAACTTTCAATCTTAGGCAGGTTTCAATCTTAGGCAGGTTTTAAACTTTAGTGTAGCCATCAAAGCGTAAGACGAGATCAAGCACGGGTAAAACGCGTGTCGAAAGAAATCTCTCAGTCCAAAAGTTCGTTTTAAAATTATTTAGTAAAAGTTAAAAGCAAATAATCCACACAAGAATAAAGGAAAAAATAGGTACACATGTAGAATAAAAGGCAAAAAAAAAGGAAAAATGTAACTTCTCTAAACTTAGCTTTTCTTGAGAAACTTTTGTTATTTCTGTACTTAAAAGTTCTTTACTTCTTCTATACTTAAAGGTTCTTAACTTCTTATACTCTTAAAGATTCTTAGCTTCTTCTTCTGTACACTATAAGTATATGGTTCTGCACTTACATAAGTGCTGTTTTACAAGTTACTTTACACACTCAAAAGGCACGTAGGCCTGTTGGCACGAGCACATGCACAGGCAAGGTTTAAAACCATATGCCTTCTACACCTTACACATGGCAAGGCTGGTCACTAACTGAAGAATAATGTTTACTCAAAGCTGTTAGAAATGGCAAGAATATACCAATTCAATTCTGCTTATGGGGGTTATAGGAACCTCCCATAGATTATGCATTGTCATCTAGTAAAATATTTATGAGTCTTATATAACTAGGAAAATGGCTCTTACAATAATAAATAAAGAGCTGTATGTAGCAGAATATAATTATGATATTGTAGCAATAACGGAAACCTGGCTAAATAACAAAGATGGGGATGAGTGTAAAATAGAGGGATTCATATTTTTTAAGAAGGATAGACAGAACGGAAAAAGAGGTGGAGTTGCTGTTTAGGTCAAACAGACTTTAAATGCAGGTCATCTTCATTTGGATGATAAGCCCCATCTTAGTGAGGATACATGGCTTTGCCGGGAAAGAGGCCTTATTTTAGGAGTGTGTTATAGACCACCCAATGCAGACAGTAATTTCAACACACATCTTTTTAGCAATATTAAAAAGGCAAGTTTACAGAGGATACAATCCTGGGGGACTTTAATTATTTGAATATTAACTGGGATAACCTTGCAAATGGTGGAGCACAAGAGCAGGAGTTTTTAGAAGTAATCAGTGACTGTTTTTTACCACAGTATGTTAAAGTACCAATGTGGGGTGAAACCTGTCTGTAGTTGGTATTTTGTAATAATCAAGACAGAATTGAGGATGTAGATGATTGAACGATTAGGGTCAAGTGACCATAATATAATACAATTCTCAGTGTTTTGTAAGGGTGCAGATGAAACGACTAAAATTGTTAAGTTTAAGTTTGGTAGGGCAAAGTTTTAGCAGATAGATAGATAGATAGATAGATAGATAGATAGATAGATAGATAGATAGATAGATAGATAGATAGATAGATAGATAGATAGATAGATAGATAGATAGATAGATAGATAGATCTTTATTGTCATTGTCACTTTTACAAAGGAACAACGAAATTGAAGGTGCAATCGACTCAGTGTGAGGAATAAGAGTTAAAAAGACAAAAAGACAAGAAGAGAGAAAATAATAACAAACCGAATAGTAATAAATATACAAATTGCACTTGTTGACTTAAGGTCTATATTGCACATTGGTAGAATGATATGGAGCAGTTTTATTCTGAGTTCAGGGCCATGATTGCTTTCAGATAAAAGCTGTTTTTAAGGCGGTTTGTCCTAGATTTCATAGCTCTGTATCTCTTGCCCGATGGCAAAAGCTGGAAGAGGCAATGACCGGGATGTGATGAATCCTGTGAAATGTCAATTGCTTTTTTGCGGCATCGGGAGGTGTAGATTTGTTCCAGAGTGGGAAGGGTACAACCAATTGTTCTCTCCGCTGTCCTGACGACCCTGTGGAGCGCTTTCTTTTCTGAGGAAGTGCAGCTGCCGTACCACACACACAGTCCGTACGTGAGCACACTCTCAATGGAACAGTGATAAAAAGCAAGGAGCAGATTTTTTGGGAGATGGTTCTTTCTGAGAATTCTCAGAACATACAGTCTCTGCTGCTCCTTCTTTAGCAGCTCCTTGGTGTTGGTGCTCCAGGTCAGGTCATCCTCCAGCTCCATACCCAGAAACCTGAACACCGGGACCCTCTCCACACAGGCCCCGCCTATGATGAGTGGCTGGATGTCAGTTTTGTTTTTCCTAAAGTCAATAACAAGCTCCTTTGTTTTTTTGGTGTTGAGGAGCAGGTTATTGACTGTGCACCACTCTGACAGTCGCTCCACCTCGTCCCTGTATGCTAGCTCACCCTCCTTGCCCGAGATGAGTCCGACCTCCATCGTGTCATCCCTCAGCAGTCAAGGAGTTGCTGGATTTGTAGCCGGTGATGTGCTGGACACCCTGCCACACCTACCTGGTGTTGTTACTCCTCAGATGGTCTTCTATCCTCCTTCTGTATGCTGCCTTGGCCTCTCGGATGCCTCTCTTCAGGTTCGCTCTGGCTACACTGTAAAGAGCCCCATCCCCAGACCTGAAAGCAGTATTCCTAGCTTTCAGCAGACTCTGGACATCCCTCGTCATCCAGGGCTTCCTGTTAGGATAAATCCTTATGCGTCTGTCCCTGGTGACGTTGTCCGTGCAGAACCTGATGTAATCCAGGACTGCTGTAGTGTGGTTCTCCAAGTCTTGGTGATAGAAAACCTCCCAATCGGTTCTCTGGAAGCAGTCCTGCAACTGTTGGGAGGCCTCCTCGGGCCATATGGTAACAGTCCTGGTCATAGTGGGAGCTTGTTTCCTGAGGGGAGTATATGCAGGGATTAGAAGCAGGGACGTATGATCAGACTGGCCAAGGTGTGCTAGGGGTTTAGCCCTATAGGCCTGTCTGATGTTTGTGTACAACTTGTCCAGTGTTTTTACTCCCCTGGTTGCACACTTAATGTGTTGATGGAATTGGGGGAGAACTGCTTTCAGATCTGCATGATTAAAGTCCCCAGAAATGATGTGAACAGCCTCAGGATACTTGCTCTGTTTACTGCTGATGGTGTCATGCAAAAGCCCCAGAGCCGAGTTAGCATTAGCATCTGGTGCTATGTACACAGCAGTTAGCAGTATAGCATTGAATTCATGGGGGAGGTATATGGGTCTGCATTTAATTGTCATAAACTCCACGTCTGGAGAGCAGTGTCTGGTGACTATGGTGGAATTTGTGCACCAGCTATTGTTCACATAAATGCACAGCCCCCCTCCTCTCTTCTTACCGGAGTGCTCTGTCCTGTCTTGCTGGTGTGCTGTGTGGCCTACTATCTCGATCGCCGTGTCCGGTATGAGTGGATTACGCCATGTCTCCGTGATCAGCAGGATGCAGCAGTCCCTGATGATCTTTTCCGTTGCAATCCGCAGCTGCCACTCGTCCAGTTTGTTTGCCAGAGACCTCACATTTGAGGAGAAAATGCTTGGAAGCGGTGGTTTGTGTGGCTGCTTCCTTAGCCTCACTAGCACGCCGCCTCGGCACCACCTCTTTTGTTTACGTTCTTTGCGCCGCCACCGGCTCCTCGAAGCTGGGATTGTAATCCATGGAGAGCCCGGTGTTCGTGCGATGTCGTCCGGAATGTTGTGGACGCGGAGAAACTCAGAGGTCGAGCAACTCTCGCTCCGTAAACCGATAGATAAAATATCCTGCCGGCTATACGTGTATTTATCCAGGCAGGGTGGAAAAAACACAATCTGAGTCGGAGAGCACACAGCCGCAGCATCTAAGTCTAAGGAGGATAGACTGGGATAAGCTTTTAAGTGTGGGGACAGTCGAGGAGCAGTGGAACAGGTTTAAAATATTTTACATGTAATGCAGGACAGGTACATACCTAAATCTGGAATTAATAGGAAATTTAAAAAAAAATCTGTAATGGGTTAATATTAGAATCCCTGAAGCCTATGAAAAAACTCATAATCCTGGGCCACCTTAAATTCCTTCGCACCTCTCCTCATTAGCGTCTTTTTTTTTGCAAATGTATTGATCAGCACAAGCAGCAAGCAGCCCGCTATCCCATCTACCCAATACCCTCGTTGCCTGCTCCGATGGAGCTGAAGTCAGTCAGAAAATTCTCAGAGCTTAAGTCTTTTTATCGTGGTATGAGGTTCCTGGAGTTGTATAGGGTAAATAATATACCATTATTTGGAATACATTCGTTTCATGTGTGTTCCATGTCTACAAAGATCTGTGTAAGTGCAGGATGACAAGAGATGTAAGGCAAGAAATGCTGAACATATACCTAAAACAGAAACTTTTTCCATGTTATACTAATAATGATGTGAAGTGTAAAATGTGTGAAGACTTTAGTCCAAATATCAAATAAACCCATGCACTAGTATCTATACATATTAATAAAAGGCAAAGCCCTCACTGACTCACTGACTCACTGACTGACTGACTGACTGATTGACTGACTGACTGACTGACTCACTCATCACTAATTCTCGAACTTCCCGTGTAGGTGGAAGGCTGAAATTTGGCAGGCTCATTCCTTACAGCTTACTTACAAAAGTTAGGCAGGTTTCATTTCGAAATTCTACGCGTAATGGTCATAACTGGAACATATTTTTTGTCCATATACTGTAATGGAGGAGGCGGAGTCACGCCTCCTACGTAATCACGTGAACTAAAAACAAGGAAGAGATTTACAGCACGAGTCAAACGCGGGAACGAAGGTAAATGACGTTCATTTTTGACTGTCTTTTAATACTGTGTAAGCATACATATTAACACATGTGCAATTAAACGTGTGCATTTACGGGGTGATTTCTCAGGCTTAAAAGCTCGCCTTTTATCAAACGCGGGAACAAAGGTAACTGACGTTGTTCACTGTCTTTTAATACTGTGTAACCATACATATTAACACATGTGCAATTAAACATGTGCATTTACGGGGTGATTTCTCAGGCTTAAAAGCTCGCCTTTTACTAAAAAGGTAAATGCAAAACTATTTTCAATTAGTTTATTGAAACGCTCCCGTTAAGGATTGCAATAACATATTCGCGAGATAAAACAACGAAGTAGGGGGAAATGAAGGAAGAGCCGCAAAAATGCGAAGAGCAAAAAATTCATTAAACAATTGAGAAGGGAGCGAGTGACGCATACAAGCATGTTCATAAGGGAAACAAAGCACGGTGTAAAACGTAAGTTTAAATTAAGTTTATAGAAACGCTCCCGCTGCGGATTGCAATAACATATTCGCGAGATAAAAGTTTAATGAGAAGACACGAGGTATAAACGAACCACACGCCGTGGCGCAACGTTAGGGGCAACAGTTTCAACCATTCTATGATCTGCTTCTCGCAACTGAAAGACGGCACATGGCGGATGTTAGCCGACTTGCTGACGGCAACGTTAGGGGCTTCAACTCTGGCGCTGACGATAGAGATTCGATTCACGAGAGGGGATGCAGTGAGTGTGTATGCCTGATGAGCCCAGAATTAGGGAGAAACACGTGTCGCATACTCTTTGCATTATTTGAAAGTAAACTATTAAAACCATTCTATGATCAGCTTCTGGAAACAGAAAGAGGGCACGTGGCGGATGTAAGGCGACTTCCTGACCAACCACAAGCATTACCTGGCAGGTAACCACCCATACAGTCAGATTGTGATTCAGAAAACGAATGCCATGAATGTAATTACCACGATCTACATACTGTCAAATAATCGTAACACACGCCGTAGCGCGACAGCTGTGAAAAGCGAGGTTCAGAAAAAAACAGATCCTTAACAAATTGTTATTGGTATATTTTCGATCCGTTTAAAAAGGTTTTCTTTTCTTATTAAAAAATTAAAAGCAGTACTTCGCCGCAACGAACCGCGAGAATTTGGCTATATATATCTGCTTCTCGCAATTAAAAGAGGGCACGTGGCGGATTTTAGACGACTTCATGACCAAACTTAAGTGTTACCTGCCAGGTAGGGTTACCACTTTTAATACAAAAAAATAAGGGACGCATACTGCAGCGGGTGCCACATCTCAGTGCCAACAGTTTGCAGACTCTACTTAAAAGACCCGCCCTCCTCACTGGACAGTTAAAAAGACCAATCAAACTAACGATGACATCAAGTATTACCCAATCAAAAGTAGGAAAGGAGGCATCTTCATAAAATGCGTGTGGGATGATTTGCATGAGACGCTGCTTTAAAAAAAATGATAAAAAAAAATACAGGACAAATCCCGTCCCGTATTGATTCAAAACGGGACGCGCAATTTCATTCTCAAATGCGGCACGATTCCGTATTTTAAAGGACGGGTGGCAACCCTACAGTGCCAGGTAACCACCCATACAATCAGATTGTGATTCAGACTAGGAATGCAATGAATGTAATTACCCCGATCTACATACAAGGCGAAAGTCTTGCAACATTCAAAGATGATGGTTTGGGATAAGTACACCATACAACATAAAAGAGCTTATGAAGCCTTGAACCGAAAAAAGCAAGATCTCAGAGATCGTAAAAAAAAAAATAGGAGGTAATGTCGTTTTACTCGCTGTAGATTTTAGTCAAACATTACCAGTTATTCCACGAGGGAGATGTAGATATGTGTGTGTATGTATGTGTATATATATATATACCCGCGCTTCGCAGCGGAGAAGTAGTGTGTTAAAGAGGTTATGTAAACATATATATGCATAAACATATATACTTATATACATATCTACATATACACATATCTACATATATATATATATATATATATATATATATATATATATATATATAGACATCCACATATATATACATATATCAACATATATATACACATACATATACACACATACATACATACACACATATATATATATATATAAATATATATATATATATATACACATACAGACACATATATATATACATATAGCAAAATACCCGCGCTTTGCAGCGGAGAAGTAGTGTGTTAAAGAGGTTATGTAACCATATATATACATAAACATATATACATATATATACATATCTACATATACACATCTACATATACATATATATACATATACACATCCACATATACATATATATATATATATATATATATATATATATATATATACATATACAAATTTACATATCTACATATATATATATATATATATATAGATATAAATATAGACATACATATATACATACATACATTCACATATATATATATATATATATATATATATATATATTGTGGACACTTTTGTGACTGAAGACAGAGAAGAAAATTAAAATTAGTCAAAACCTTTTTATTGATACATACCAGACAAGGGTAAAATGACAGAGAAACACAGTCCTAGGACACCGCGCTTCATCTGCCTCGAGCGCAGATGTCCTTGCTCTTTTATACCTTTCTAATCTCCTGATCGTTGACCACGTAAGAAATAAAAATAGCGTCCTGACTCATTGTATTTTTCCAATTTTGTAAAGTCATTACCCTAAAGGTATATTTTCTTGTCACACACATCCATCCATCCATCCATTTTCCAACCCGCTGAATCCGAACACAGGGTCACGGGGGTCTGCTGGAGCCAATCCCAGCCAACACAGGGCACAAGGCAGGGAACCAATCCCGGGCAGGGTGCCAACCCACACACATCATCAAAAGAAAACTTCCAGAAAGTATACATGCTTTTTGTCACGTACGCAAAATACAAACAAGTTTCATCATTCTGTCCTATTTTCTGTACACACATACATTTTGTTCAATTATATCATTTTATGTTTTTACACTCCTCCCTTTTTGAACAAAATGATGTGGGCAATATAATTCTATCTTGAAATGGTTGATGAAGGGGAAGGGGGGGAGAAAGGGGATGGGGAGGAGAAAATGGAAGAAGCTATACGAGACATGCGCTCCTCATGTAGCATATATGCCCTTTCCATAGAGGCGGTAAAGTACTTAGATATTATATAGCGAAACAAAGGGATAATACAACAACCAACCAGGAGGAGGAGGCAAAATGTCACAACCAAAGAAATGAAAACAGATCTTATCCATTGTCCCCAGGATCCGAAGGAGGATGCAAACCACTGATCCCAGGGATTTGTAATGCCAGAATTAGTGGAAAGTTCTTTAGAGAGAGCAGTGAGGCCTGCCAATGCACGAGTTATTGATCCATCTGGCGCGGTATTATTTGGAATATATGTACAACAAGCATCACCAAACATAGCACAGACACCTCCCTTTTCCGCAAGTAACATGTCCAAGGCTAGACGATTTTGCCAAGTCATCAGAGAAGTACGGTCAAGCTGTTCATGTATGCCTTCAATAGCGTCTTTGGTGAAGTTAAGGAAACGTTGTTGGTTATAATAAAGGTAATTAATCCAGTCTACATTCTTATTAATAGTAATTTGGGGTATGATAGATTCAAAACCGGCAGCAACTTGATCCCTAGCTTTAAATCTGTCTGGGACACCCCTAGGGACTCCAATAGCATCTATGTATACTCCAAGGCCATGCAAGGAGATATTAGTAGGCATATGGAAAAGGGAGCGGGTATGTCGGAAATAAAAAGGAGGTGTGGAATAATATGGGGAGTGAGAGGGAGGTAAGGATAGAAGTCTAAAAGGCATAACTAATTGGATTGGAGCACAGGTACCAGACCAGTTAGGGGGAAGGGTGGCAAATAATTTGGACCTACAGCACATCCACCAAATATCTGATCTAGGAGTGGTTTGGGAGAGAAGAAAGGAAGACAGAACGGTGTTCAGAGAAAAGTTGACCTGAAAAGTTTGAGAACAGAAAGAAAATGGTAATTCTCCTACCCATGTCGTTCCATTAGATTTGAAACATGTATAATTTCCTTCGTGAGTTTGAAACATAGGGGTAGCCATGTGACGGGTGGGGGGAAAAAGAATAGATAGATTAGAACACTTTGAACCAGAGAGGGGTTTCTTGGAAGTAGTGAATAAGTACAGAAGGCAGGGCAACCCCACGGGGTCAGAAATGTTAGATAATGGGAAAGGGACTGTAGCTAAATGGGGACGGGCTGCAGCGCACGCATAACAATGAGAACGATTAACTTGCTTAGCTGAATAGAGAACCCACTGCAACCATCTATTCTGATCCCCATAACCAGTTTCTACTGAAAAAGTGGATGAAAGGGTGGAAATATTCATAATCTTAACAGGAGAAAAGTCTGAACCAAAAGTTGGGGAGATGGGTGTGTGTGCAAGAGAATGAGGGGTGTTAGTAACAGGATTGTCAATCTTAATTAGAAATCTCCCTAAAGGGTCTGTTCCACATACATATGCCCCTAATACATATATTCCTGAGTCATGTAAAGAGGGGTTCTTCAAAGTAATGATCAAGGGGTTACAATGGTTGTCAGCACATTCATGAGAGGCATGTCCTTTTATGATAGAAAACCGATTTTTCAAACCGTATTTTTGGGCCTCAAAAGGTTGATAACCCCAGTCCTCAGTTCCAGTGTTAGCAAAAACCCATTGCCAGTTGTCGCAGTTACTTCCCCTCATACACACGTATTTGTCAGACCCGGTCCACTGGGCTTGTCGACCAGTCCCACAGTTGATAATAGAGCAGAAATCAAACTGCACTGATGTGGTAATTCCTAACGGGAAAGTCAAGGTGACCAGGGCAGTAGACAAGGGAAAAGAAAAGCATAGTAGCACAGCAATCAAGGGTGCCATCTCTTGCAATGTGAGGCGTGAATTCAGGCAGGCAGTCCTTCAACTTTCACGGCGTGTGGTGTGGACAGAAGAATTTGGAATGGTCCTCTTCACCTAGGCTGATGCCAGTGTTTCCTCCGAGTATCTCGAACCAGGATCCAGGTGCCCAAGGGAATTGGTAAATCCTTGGAAAGGGGGCTATTCCTCCAGGCTTGATTAACCTGCTGGTGGATTTCCTTCAACGAGGTTCGTAAACCTGCAAGACTAGAGAGAAGATCATTGTCCACAGTATGCAAATTCACATTTCCTACAACCATGCCAACGGGCATGGGACGTCCGGTCAGAATCTCAAACGGCGATAGTCCCAGTTGTCGGTGTGTCCGTCCCCTTAGTCCCATTAAAGCTAAGGGTAGTGCATCCGGCCATGATAAATTAGTTTGTTCACAAATTTTTTTCGTTCTACGATGCCTCTGCTTTGGGGATGGTATTTACAATAGCCAGGTGGTTAATTCATTTATAATGGAGTTCACAAAATGAGTGCCATTATCTGTAACTTTTGAGGGATACCCCATCTTGGAATAATCTCTTTAATTAGTGCTTTAGCTACTGTTTTGGCATCGTTGTGTTTTGAAAGGAAAGCCTCTACCCATCGGGAGAACACATCGACAATCACAAGACAATATCGGTACCCTTTAGACGGGGTTAGTTCAATGAAATCCATTTGGAGGTGTTCAAACGGACCCATTGGATTAGGGGTAACGGCGGGACTTACCTGGGTACCTTTTCCCACATTAAACTTTTGACATATTGCACAGCATCTGCAAAATTGCTCTGCATATGTAGAGAAACCTACAGCTTCCCAATGTTTTTCAACATCTCGAACCATGGCATCTCTTCCTGCGTGATCGAGGCCATGGGCGATTTTTGCCATTCCTGGGAAAGAGGCTTTTGGGAGAAAAGGTTTGTTAGTGTGTTTATGAGTCCAGACTCCATCAGAGAGGGACCCTTCTTTGGACCATTTTCTCCTTTCGATATCCGTGGCTGCACTCTGTAAAGAAATAATTTGATTATCAGGGTCCTGGTCATTTCTCTGTTGGTGTGTTATTATATGCAGCCTCTTTAGCAAAGTGGTCAGCTAATTCATTTTCTTTGCTAACAGGATCCTGTTTTCCTGTGTGAGCTTGACATTTAACAATCGCTAGCTTCGATGGTTTGGTTATAGCTTCTAAAAGGGATTCGATCAATTTCTGATGTTGGATGGGTTTGCCAGTACTGGTCTTAAATCCCCTTAGTTTCCATAGTGCTCCATGATCATGGCAGACTCCAAAAGCATACCTGGAATCTGTATAAATTGTTACGATCTTCCCTTCGGACAGCTGACATGCTCGAGTGAGTGCTACGAGTTCAGCTGCTTGTGCACTTAAGCTTGATGAAATTCGATTTGCTTCCAGCAGGCGGTCCCCTTGGACCACTGCGTAACTAGTTGAGATGTGAAGTTTTGGCTTGTACTAGGATAGAATGTACAGCGTGAGGCACTTTAACTGTTAGGGGGCTCATGAGAACTACATCCGTGCTTGCTAATACAGCTTCTGTTGTTGCAGCCACAGCACGAAGACACGGAGGAAGTGCTGCGGCCACTGGATCCAGTTTTTTTAGAAAAAATAAGCCACCGGTCTTTGTTTATCTCCATGTTGTTGCGTCAGTACTGCATTCATAAATCCCTGCTTTTCGTCCACGAACAAAGTGAATGGACGAGAATGATCAGGCAAACCTAGCGCGGGCGCAGATAGAAGAGCAGTTTTGAGGTTACAGAGAGCCTTCTCAGCCTGTTCATTCCATAGGACCTGGCCAGAAAGGAGGATGCCAGGAGTATTAGCCAATTGTTGCAACGGCTGTGCTCTTTCAGTAAAATTTAGAACCCACTGTCTGTAGTGGCTGTAATGCGATCGCTAGAGAGAGCTCTTGTTCCATACGTAATGTCATGACCTAGATATTTTACAGTTGTTTTGATTAGCTGCAGCTTAACCTTAGAAACTTTATGGCCATTTTCCCCCAGAAACAGCAACAATTTCTGAGTATCTATTGTACAATTTTCTTCCGTAGCGCTACATATCATTTCCATCTACATACTGTATCAATGTCCTATTTCCGGCCAAAAGCCTTCTAAATTTTGGGCAAGAGCTTATCCATAAACACAAGGGGCTTCAGTGTATCCCTGAGGCATGACGGTCCATGTCCAACGGCGGTACCGCGTTTGACGAGATCGGGATGTACGGCGGAGATGCCAGCCTCTGCTTCGGGAGACAGAGGATATTGGGCACGGTGCGGGCGGAAGGAGGATTTCGGGTGGATCACCAGAGGCTCACAATGGGCTATCCTTAAACGGTCAGGAGTATCAAAAATACCTGGAGTAACTTGTAACCAGTCTGTTCTTTCAAGGCATTTTTCTACCCATGGTCCTATTTCCCCCCATTTAACAGTGCGTGATTTAGCTAAGGGAATATGAGGCACTGTGCCGCCAAGATAAAATATGTGCTGTGAGCATGTAAGATGAACAGAAGCAGCTGCCTTTGTGGGTTTCGGGGCAAATACCAGAAGTAAGGAAAGATTCTAGCCAGGGGGTGTTTACTTCTATAGGGAAGTATTGGGCAGTACAGTGTAAAATGTCAGGGGCCTGTAAATTGGGAAAAAGACAAGGGGAAAAAAAATGTAGGGCTTTAAGGAGAATGGTGTGTGGGGAAATATCTAAAGTCCAAGCTGCAAAAGAGGGTTTGGGGTAAGGGGTAATTTGACACAACAACTTGGGGGTTGAACAGAAAAGAAAACGATGCAGTAAGGTATGTCCGCCAGGACGTGACTGGACTTGAAGAGGTTTTGATACTTGAAGAAGGTGAGGTTGTCCAGAAGCAGTAAGCACAGTAACAGTTTCGTTCGAGGCAGGGACCTTTGCCAGCGAGAGGGTAGATCGAGTGGCACCAGTGTCGATTAAGAAAACAGTCTCAGTGCCATCAACGAACAATGTCAGTAAAGGATCAGTCTCTGAATTATGGGTGAGCAAAGGTAGTTGAAAAAAAAAATGGCTGGAGGTCCCAGCGTTTTCCTATGGCCAGTATGGTTGGTCAGGGGTGTCAGAAAAAACAGGTGGAATAAGGGGAGGTGGGGGCTGTTGCTGTCTGTGAGGGCACTCCCGACGAAAATGTCCAGTTTCACCACAGGCGTAGCAAGAGAAGGAATTAGCATTGGAATTTAAGGGAGAGGGAATAAAAGGATTCTTATTGTGGTCAACAGGAGGAGCTCTAAAACCACCTCGTCCTCGTCCTCGTCCCCTTCCTCTAAAGCCATATCCTCGACCTTGGTCAGGAGCATTCCTGGTATAATAGTTCATCTGTGCTGCCAATAATTTGGCATGAGAGTCCGATTCCTTCTGCTTAGTTTGTTTTTCGGCATGTTCAGCATGTCGTTTGACTTCATCAAACGTGGCACTTTCCCACTCAATACAGGAAGTGCGGACCTTGTTTTGTATATCAAGGCGCAAACCGGAAACAAAAGGTGGAACTGCAGCTCGGGTGCGGTCATCAGCATTTCCCAAGCCCGAGTGATTAGCCATCAGGTCTTGAATCCTATGTGCCCATTCATCAACCGTTTCGTCTCTCTTTTGTTTTGCAGCAGAAATAAGGGACCAGTCCGTTCCTTTTTTATATTTTTCTGCAATATTTTGTCTCAACGCCTCCCATTGTGGGTTAAATTCGCCTTCTCCACCTATCCCCTGTCCTCGAGTTAAAGCTGGGTTCCATACCCATGGAACGTCATTGCGGACACCCCTGCTAACAGTGGCCCATGTGGTCCCAAGCTTTCGACGAAGTACCTGGGTCCATTCAGCAGCATTAGGCTTATACATGCTATCTAACTGATCAAGTTGTTCAACAAATTTTAGTCCTCCTACTTCCTTTGGATCTGGAAGTGCATTCACGACATCTTTTAGTTCTTGGATGTCCCAATTCCGATTTATCATAACTGTTGTGGGATTTTGGGGTCCGGCTGGATGGGCAGGGTTATAATGGGGATTGGGAACTTCTATTAAAGGGCAAGTAAGTAAAGGTGAAGGATCAGAAGAGAAAAAAGTTGGAGCTGGTTTGTGACTTCGAGTGCATTTGGAGACGGGGGTTTGTCTAGTACAGGGTGGGTCATCACGATGGGTAGAGGGGTCATAGTGATCTGTGCCTGGGGAATCATCAGGGGAAACTTCTGCTAGTTGTAGTGCAGGGGGGGGCAGTCGGAATGGGGATAGAGGAGGGGATAATGGAGGTGCCTGAGGTTGGTACTGAGGAGGGGAAAAAATAATAGGATAAAGGGGGTCTTTATTTGGATTATTCTTCCTTTTCCTCCCATCTGCCTGTGGTTCAGTGCCTATCTGAACTTTCTGTAATGTAATTAGTAATTCCTCTTTCTCCTTTTCAGCCTTTCCCTCATTTGCCCGCAACAATTCATTCTGTTTCTGTACTGCTTCTAAATTTCTGTCTTTTATTACTAATTCCCATCTATCGAACATATCCATTCGATACGGTCCACTATTATAACAACCCTGCTTATTCCTACACAGGATCTTCCTAGTTTCCTGTATTTCACTTACATCTCCTGTCCCCTCTATCGGCCAACGCCCACCACTCTGTCTATTCCATTTCTTACATGCCTTCTTGAAATCTAAACCTGTCTTCTTTTCTATTAATTTTCTAGGAGACCCATTTTTACGGGGCGTCTGTTGATCCTCCGAAAATAATTCTTCCAGCATTAATGATTTCGGTCCCCCTGTGCGGCGATTAACAGGCTTACTGTTATAAGTTCCCCTTGCTCTCCCGGGTTCTGTATTTAATTTTCCAACTATTTTTCCATAGCGCTACATATCTTCCATAGCGCTACATATACTGATTCGCCTAATCCCTTGTCCGTATGAATCAGCGAGGTATTAAGTGTGCCACTCACTATTCCCTTACTGTTCCCTTCTTTTTCCCAAGGGGAGACACCTAACTATCGGTCCTTTCCCAGTTCCCAGGAGAACACGGTATTGTTGCTTATTCCGTATGTAGATTTATTTATTTTTCCATAGCGCTACATATCTTCCATAGCGCTACATATCATTCCGTTCCTAACAGCAATCCTGCAATCTGTGCTCTTTTTGGTTTATATTTCCATACCACCCCCGTTACTCGTCCCGTTAGCCTGTCCGCTCACATCCCCGGATTCCAGCTCAGGTGACTTCGTGTCCGATTCGGTTCAGCAGAATACTACATCAATACGTCCAGCCGAGTCTAGGATATGGGTGAGGCCAGTATCCTTTCATCAGACCTTTCGTATGCGTCAAACTGCTTGGGTCAAGTCTCCATCACCTTAAGCAACCCGTTGAGATATGAGTATGACTAGACGGTCAACAGGAAACTCGCCCTCCCGTTATTTAGAAAATAAAAAAATGTTCGGAAATCCCCCGGTGCTTACCCCAGCCTGGAAGTGTGCAAGCTCTGTCTGGAAATCCGTTCAGTCACTGTGGATGTAGCAAAGAGGAGACCAGGGACTCCTCACGCAAGAACTGTTTCAGGACAGGGCAGTCCTAACTTTTGCCGGAGCTGCATGCTCTGCTGCCGGAGCGCTCAAGTTGACGGCAGTCCGCTGGTAAGACGGATCACTGAAATGGTTTCGCTGGAGGAGTCGACCGGCCGTCTCCTGCCCCACGTCCGGGCGCCAAAAACTGTGGACACTTTTGTGACTGAAGACAGAGAAGAAAATTAAAATTAGTCAAAACCTTTTTATTGATACATACCAGACAAGGGTAAAATGACAGAGAAACACAGTCCTAGGACACCGCGCTTCATCTGCCTCGAGCGCAGATGTCCTTGCTCTTTTATACCTTTCTAATCCCCTGATCGTTGACCACGTAAGAAATAAAAATAGCGTCCTGACTCATTGTATTTTTCCAATTTTGTAAAGTCATTACCCTAAAGGTATATTTTCTTGTCACACACATCATCAAAAGAAAACTTCCAGAAAGTATACATGCTTTTTGTCACGTACGCAAAATACAAACAAGTTTCATCATTCTGTCCTATTTTCTGTACACACATACATTTTGTTCAATTACATCATTTTATGTTTTTACAATATATATATATATATAATAGCAAAATACCCGCGCTTCGCAGTGGCGAAGTAATGCTTTAAAATTTTAAATAATAAACTGAGGGAAATTATACCAATAATTATTTGTTAAGGATCTCTTTGTATACCATGTTGTCAGTTCGCCCCTCCGGTTGTAATATGACCAAGTTGTGCGCTGAGCTTACTCTTGAGCATGCAACGTATACTTGGCCATGTGAAAAGCAAATCAAGAACAGCAAGACCGCGCCAGCTGCGGAGCTCAGCTCGGAGCGAAATGAAGTGAATGAAATGAGGTGAATGGGAGGGGAGATGATCACGTGACTCCAACACCCGCCTTAACTCTCCATCCCTCCACAAACACACAAACACAGTCTCTCGGATCCCAACTCTCCTTTATATATATAGATAAATAGCAAAATACCCGCGCTTCGCAGCAGAGAAGTAGTGTGTTAAAGAGGTTATGAAAAAGAAAAGGAAACATTTTAAAAATAACGTAACATGATTGTCAATGTAATTGTGTTGTCATTGTTATGAGTGTTGCTGTGTTTTATATATATAATATACACACACACACATATAAACATATATATACATATACATATATACATATATATACATATCTACATATATATATACATATACACATCCACATATCAACATATATATATATACACATACATACACACACACACACACACACATACATATATATATATATATAATATATATATACACACACACACATATATATATATACACATACAGATATATATATAGCAAAATACCTGCGCTTTGCAGCGGAGAAGTAGTGTGTTAAAGAGGTTATGAAAAAAAAAAAAAGGAAACATTTTAAAAATAATGTAACATGATTGTCAATGTAATTGTGTTGTCATTGTTATGAGTGTTGCTGTCTTTTATATATATAATATACACACACACACACACATAAACATATATATACATATACATATATATACATATCTACATATACACATATCTACATATACATACGTATATACACATCCACATAAACATATATATACATATACAAATTTACATATCTACATATATATATATATATATATATATATATATATAGACATACATATATACATACATACATTCACATATATATATATATATATATACTGTATATATATATATACTGTATATATATATATATATTATATATATATATATATATATATATATATATATATAATATATATATATATATACTGTATATATACATATCTACTTATTGGCTCCTGTATTTAGGATATGGCAGGTTGGATAATGGACGGATGGACATTTGTATGCATAGCCCCATTTGCCCGTTTTCGTTTTATTTCTTTCTTCAGTAATATTTCAGCAAACCCGGAGCTTGTCAGTTCAAATCGTGGTACTGACACCACTGTGTGACCCTGAGGAAGTCACTTCACCTGCCTGTGCTGCAAAAAACAAAAGTAATGTAACAAATTGTACCTCAGATGTTGTAAGTTGGTGGAATAAAGGCATAAGTCAAATAGATAAATATGTATTATACACATAGGAACTATTCATTTATTTTCAGTTAAGTCATCTGCAGCAAACTTTTATAAATGAGGGTTTCTGATTTTTAGATAGTGCAAACTGTTTCTTCTTCATTGACGTTTTCTCTTGGAGAGCTTTTTTCATTTCATTGAAAATGAAAGCAGCAGCTGCCAAAATATGTAGCTTTCTTATTAATTTTTCAACATTGTGTAAAATAAATGTATAAAGTAACATAAAAGGTTTAAATACTGGTTATCCTTTTACAGTAAAATATTACTAAAGAGATACAAAAAAAGTAAAATGGATATGTTCTTTTTCTTTAAGGAGA
Organism: Erpetoichthys calabaricus; assembly: GCF_900747795.2. Taxonomy (NCBI): domain Eukaryota; kingdom Metazoa; phylum Chordata; class Cladistia; order Polypteriformes; family Polypteridae; genus Erpetoichthys; species Erpetoichthys calabaricus. The sequence continues at coordinate 175,444,506 of NC_041394.2, forward strand.
TTAAATATTACTGAAGAAAGAAAAAAAAAATTAAACAGCGAAATGGGGCTATGCATATGAACTTAAAAGGTTTAAATAAAACAGAAATATATATTTTATTTTTACTTGCTTAACTTGTGGAGGGTGTATCCTGTAGCAAAGCCCTAACTTTTTTCGTGAAAGCCCGTTTCAGTCAATAAGTCTTATGTGTGTGTTTATGTATGTGTGTATATATATGTAGATATGTGTATATGTAGATATGTATATATATGTATATGTATATAAATGTTTATGTGTGTGTGTATATTATATATATAATATATATATATATATAAAAGACAGCAACACTTATAACAATGACAACACAATTACATTGACAATCATGTTACGTTATTTTTAAAATGTTTCCTTTTTTTTCATAACCTCTTTAACACACTACTTCTCCGCTGCGAAGCGCGGGTATTTTGCTAGTTCAAGAATATAACCAAAGAAAAAAAAATCTTTCAATTTTCCATGTTGCTGTTAATGAGTTAAAAACCCAAGCTCAAATGTCAATTGACAGAAAGTTGATATGAATTCTTGGATGGTGCAGAGGTAAGTACTTCTGCCTTTTAACAAAAAAGGTTCTTGATTCGAGTCTGGGCACTCTGCATTTTGAGTAGTGAGCTGCTATTATTATTATTACTATAATATAATAAAAACATTCATTTGATTTGAGTCAGTAACACCCGGTATGAATTTTGACTACTTGTAAAAGTTACCACTTTTTTATTATTCAGTTTTATTCTGTCAGTGATGTTTAACTGGTACAACAAACTTGCCATTTATCTCCATTCTTTTCACAAGAGCAGTGATGACCACAGTTACTGCTGTGGTTGATGCCTGCTCAGAACTATTTGTTGTATTGGTAATCAAAGATACAATGCCCCATGACCACTATTTGACTATCATGTAGCATTTACATTTTGACAACAAAGACACCTGTGCAGAACATGTGAAATATGACAGATATACTGCGATTTCGGACATCTGGCAATGTTTTGATGAGAAATGTGTTTTGAGTTACAACCCAGTACACATAATTTCAGAGTCTGTGGTCATAAAGCTTATGGAGCTGTTTTGGGACAAAGACAGAACTGTACCAACAGACAGCTTCTTCACAGTGCTTTTGCTAGCTCTTAGACTGCTGTAGCGCAACACAACTCTGCTTGGCACCATAAAGTAAAATGGGACTTCCACCTGCAGTTAAAGTCACGTTAGTTCATGAGCAATTCATCTCACTAGTGTTTAGATCTGGCAGTGCCATGCTGACGGTGTAAAGGAGAATTAAAACATACAGACATTGAAATAGTGGATGCTCTAAACTTGCATTTTTCTGTGGTCTTCACAAGTGAGGCAGTGGATAACCTCTCAGCGGTAAACAAGACTACTAAGGAGGTTCTGAGTAATTTATAAATTGTAGAGGGAGAAGTACTGCTCAGATTAAACAGGCTGAAGTCAAACAAATCACCAGGACCAGATAATATTTACTCTCAAGTTTTAAGGAGGTTGGCGAGTACATATATAAACTATTCCCACATATTTTTAGGAAGTCGATTTGCACTGGGGAGATTCCGATGAACTGTAAAATTGCAAATATCATCCCATTATATAAAAAGGTGACCAGACAGATCCAAGCAACTATAGGCCAATAAGCTTAACATGCGTCACAGGAAAATGAATGTAAGGAATTATTAAGGATAAGATGGAGCAGCACATGGCAAGTACAGGAGTTTTTCTGAACAGTCAGCATGGGTTCAGAAGAGGGAGGTCGTGTTTTACTAACATGCTGGAATTCTATGAGGAAGCAACAAAAGGATATGATCAAAGTGGAGTATATGATATTATTTATCTTGACATTCAGAAAACATTTGATAAGGTGCCACATGAGAGGTTGGGCATCAAACTAAAAGAAGTGAGTTCAGGGTGATGTTTTAAGATGGGTGCTGAATTGGCTCAGACACAGGAAGCAGAGGGTGATGGTGCAAGGAACCTTATCAGAATTGGCTGATGTTAAGAGTGGTCTTCCACAGGGGTCAGTGCTAGGGCCGCTGCTATATTAAAATGATTTAGATAGGAATATAAGTAAGCAGCTGGTTAATTTTGCAGATGATACCAATATAGTTGGATTGGCAGATAATTTGGAATCCGTTAAATCATTACAGAAAGACTTGGACAGCTTACAGGCTTGGGCAGATTTGTGGCAGATGAAATGTAATGTCATTAAACGTAAAGTATTACACATGTGAAGTAAAAATGTTAGGTTTGAGTACACAATGGGAGGTCTGAAAATTGAAAGTACACCTTATGAGAAAGATTTAGGGAAGTTTATCAACTTCCTGACAATGTTCAGAAGCCATTAAGAAGGCAAATACAATATTAGGTTATATATCACGGTGTGTGGAGTACAAGTCCAAGGAGGTTCTGCTCAAGCTTGATAGATAGATAGATAGATACTTTATTAATCCCAAGGGGAAATTCACATACTCCAGCAGCACCTTACTGATACAAAAAACAATATTAAATTAAAGATTGATAATAATGCAGGTAAAAAACAGACAATAACTTTATATAATGTTAATGTTTACCCCCCTGGGTGGAACTGAAGAGTCGCATAGTTTGGGGGAGGAACGATTTTCTCAGTCTGTCAGTGGAGCAGGACAGTGACAGCAGTCTGTCGCTGAAGCTGCTCCTCAGCCTGCTGAGTGCCTGTCGCTCTGCCACAGATGTCAAGCTGTCCAGCTCCATGCCAACAATAGAGCCTGCCTTCTTCACCAGTTTGTCCAGGCGTGCGGCGTCTTTCTTCTTAATGCTGCCTCCCCAGCACACCACCACGTAGAAGAGGGCGCTCGCCACAACCGTCTGATAGAACATCTGCAGCATCTTATTGCAGATGTTGAAGGACGCCAGCCTTCTAAGGAAGTATAGCCGGCTCTGTCCTTTCTTACACAGAGCATCAGTATTGGCAGTCCAGTCTAATTTATCATCCAGCTGCACTCCCAGGTATTTATAGGTCTGCACCATCTGCACACAGTCACCTCTGATGATCACGGGGTCCATGTGGGGTCTGGGCCTCCTAAAATCCACCACCAGCTCCTTGGTTTTGCTGGTGTTCAGGTGTAGGTGGTTTGAGTCGCACCATTTAACAAAGTCATTGATTAGGTCCCTATACTCCTCCTCCTACCCACTCCTGATGCAGCCCATGATAGCAGTGTCATCAGTGAACTTTTGCATATGGCAGGACTCCGAGTTGTGTTGGAAGTCCGATGTATATAGGCTGAACAGGATCGGAGAAAGTACAGTCCCTTGTGGCGCTCCTGTGTTGCTGACCACAATGTCAGACGTGCAGTTCCCAAGACGCACATACTGAGGTCTGTGTTTAAGATAGTCCACGATCCATGCCACCAGGTATGAATCTACTCCCATCTCTGTCAGCTTGTCCCTAAGGAGCAGAGGTTGGATTGTGTTGAAGGCGCTGGAGAAGTCTAGAAACATAATTCTTACAGCACCACTGCCTCTGTCCAAGTGAGAGAGGGATCGATGTAGCATATAGATGATGGCATCCTCCGCTCCTACCTTCTCCTGATATGCAAACTGCAGAGGTTCAAGGGCATGTTGAACCTGTGGCCTCAGGTGGTGAAGCAGCAGCCTCTCCATGGTCTTCATCACATGTGATGTCAGAGCAACAGGCCGGAAGTCATTCAGCTCACTAGGACGTGATACCTTTGGGACTGGGGTGATGCAAGATGTTTTCCAAAGTCTCAGGACTCTCCCCTGTTCCAGGCTCAGGTTGAAGATGCGCTGTAGAGGACACCCCAGCTCCGATGCACAGACCTTCAGCAGTCGTGGCGATACTCCATCTGGACCCGCTGATTTGCTAGCACAAAGTCTCCTCAGCTCTCTGCTCACTTGCGCTGTTGTAATTATGGGTGGGGATGTCTCTCCTATGCTGATATCAGCAGAAGGATGTGTGGAGAGTGCAGTACTCCGAGGTGAGAGTGAGAGTGGGTTAGGGTGGTCAAACCTGTTAAAGAAGTTGTTCATTTGGTTTGCTCTCTTCACGTCTCTCTCGATGGTGGTACACCGCTTTGAGCTGCAGCCAGTGATGATCTTCATCCCATCCCAAACTTCCTTCATGCTGTTATTCTGCAACTTCTGCTCCAGCTTTCTCCTGTACTGCTCCTTCGCCGCCCTGAGCTGGACTCGGTGTTCCTTCTGCACCCGCTTGAGCTCATGCTGATCACCGTCTTTAAAAGCCCTTTTCTTCTGGTTCAAAAGGCCCTTGATGTCACTTGTAATCCATGGCTTGTTGTTAGCATAGTAGTGTACAGTTCTTACTGGAACTACAATGTCCATACAGAAGTTGATGTAGTCAGTAGTGCAGTCAACAACTTCCTCAATGTTCTCACTATGTGATCCCTGCAGGATATCCCAGTCTGTAGTTCCAAAACATTGTCTCAGAGCATTCTCAGCCTCCGGGGACCACTTCCTGAATGATCGTGTGGTTGCAGGTAGGACCCTCACTTTTGGTTTGTAGTGAGGCTGAAGCAGAAACAGGTTATGATCTGCTTTCCCAAGCGCAGGCAGCGGGGTGGCGCTGCATGTGTCTTTAACGTTTGGATACAGTAAATCAATAGTCTTATTTCCCCGGGTGTTACAGTCCACATACTGGGAGAAGGCAGGTAATGTTTTGTCCAGCGTCACATGGTTAAAGTCTCCAGCGATTAGCACAAGTGCCTCAGGCTGCTGCATTTGTAACTTAGCAACAACAGAATGGATGATGTCACTCACTGTCTCCACGTCCGCCCAAGGAGGAATGTATATAATAACAACAATGACGTGTCCAAACTCTCTGGGCAAGTAATAGGGACGCAAACTTACGGCCAACAGTTCGATGTCCCTGCAGCAAGTGGAGATTTTGATGTTAACATGTCCAGAGTTACACCACCGTGTATTAACATAGAGAGCGAGTCCTCCTCCTTTGTGCTTCCCACAGGTACTTGCATCTCTGTCCGCTCTAACTGTGCTAAACCCGGGTAGCTCCACGTTAGCATCTGGGATGGTGGTAGTTAGCCACGTTTCGCAAAAACACAACAAACTGCATTCTCTGTAGGTTCTGACATTTTTCACCAGCGCAGCCATTTTGTCGATCTTATTTGAGATTGAGTTCACATTCCCCAGAACCACAGAAGGCACCGAAGGCTTAAAACGTCACTTTCTCGCAAGCCGCTTCATTTTTAGCTTAGTGCCCTCTCTGCTGCCATGATACCGCCTTCTTACCTCGTCGGATAAATAGGGAACCACACCGGCACTGGCATTTGTTCTCAGCGCTCGAAGTTGTGTACTTCAATAGGCGAGTCTTGGCGTGTAAAAATCCATGCCCACGTTGTAAAAGTAAGTGTGTCCAGGGAACAAATCCACATAAAATAAAGTGATAGGAGTGATCAATAAATAAAAATAGAAAAATAAAAGTAGAAAAGTACACATACACGTATACAGTCATACACGGAGCTGCTGAAAAGGCTGCCACTCTCGGCAGCGCCGGATGATTATAATGCACTGGTGAGGCCTCATCTGGAGAACTGTGTGCAGTTTGAGTCTCCAGGCTACAAAAAGGACATAGCAGTGCTAGAAAAGGTCCAGAGAAGAGCGACTAGGCTGATTCCAGGGCTACAGGGGTTGAATTTTGAGGAAAGATTAAAAGAGCTGAGCCTTTTCAGTTTAAGCAAAAGATGATTAAGTGGTGATTTGATTGAAGTGTTTAAAATTATGAAGTACAGTGGATCAAGACTGTTATTTTAAAATGAGTTCATCAAGAACACGGGGACACAGTTAATGGTAAATTTTGCACAAACATTAGGAGGTTTTTCTTTACACAGAGAACAATAAACGCTTGGAATAAGCTACCAAGTAGCATGGTAGACAATAGGACTTTAGGGACTTCCAAAATGACACTTTTAGCTTCACTTAGACATGGATGTTTTTTAGAAGAATTAAGTGGATAGGACGGGTGAGCTTTATTGGATTGAATGGCCTGTTTTCTTCTAGATTGTTCTAATATTCTAAATTAATATTCTATTTTCTTTCTATTATGTAACAACATCTTTAAATCATAATGTTGGTTTTAATACTTTTATCTTCACTTAGACATTGCAATACAAAGATTTCTGCTTGTCCTCTTTTAGATTTTTTTCACATTTTATTGTAAATACCTCCATTCGGCAATTAACTAAATAAAATGCTTTTCTTTTTTCCCATCATTGGGTAAGTTGATCTGAGATCCTTTATGTCTAGAGTCAGCTGTGTAAATTTTTCACATGTTTGTGTTTTCTAAGACCACGCAATGTCTTCCCATACACTTTGTGAGGTTCATATTCTTTACACTGCAGTTGTGTTTTCCTTTTTGGGAAGTCAAGCAAAATAACACCTTTTATTAGCTAACTAAAAAGAGTACTATATGCAAGCTTTCAAGGCAACTCAGGCCCCTTTTTCAGGCAGATTGATGGCAAGCATTACCTCTGAATCAGTGCTTTTGTTTGTAACTCAGGTGATAGCATGTATAAATGAAAAGTTGGACTGGACTTGGAACATGGTGGAACTATAAAAGAAAGGGCATTGCAGGTGTTTCTACCAAATCAAAAACCTAATTAAAAGGGCAGGCTTGGTTATGGGACACACTCTGGAACCCCAAGAGGTAGAACCATAGGAGAGAGTTAAAACAAAACTGAGTGCCATTATGAACAATGCTGCTGTTCCTCTCCCAGACATACCAACAGTAAGGACTTCCAGCCAACAAATTATTCAGCAGAAGTGTGTCAAGAAACACTACTGGGACTCATTTGTACCAACAGCAGTATGTCTGCATAACGCCTCACTGTCACTCTGGCTGCCAAGTCGGGAGGGAGAGGACAATACTTGCCGGAGGGCCAGTGGAGGAAGAGAAAGAGAGAAAGGGGGAGACAAAGACAAAGAAAGAAGAAAGACAGAGCTTTATTTCATGTGCTTGGTGCTGTACTGTGCCTTAATTTGGGAACGATTTGGGAAGTGTTTCCAACAGCTGAATAAAAGTAAGCTGTGCTGGACTTGTGTCGGCGTCTGTCTGTCTTAGGTATGGGAAGTGGTGCACTCCCTGCAGGTAGTAATATATATATGTGTATTGTGAAGGACAGCCGGGTCCCATGCCCGGCAGGGATGCCCCTGCTGCATCTGTCCTGGGGGAGCAGCCATGGACACTTCAATACCTCCCCCGGGATGCTTGGTGGCAGCCTCCCTGGCGGACGATAATTCCCCAACCTGGCGCATGGCTCCATGGGAGATGGAGTCCTCCACAGCCTCTACACTGGCGTAGTCAGCAGGATCCCGGTCCATCCATTTGGACCAGAACCTGTACCAAATTTGTGTACCAGCTCGGCTCAGCACCCAGAGGCACGTTTACCACAGCGCGGAGAGCGCACACAGCACTGCAGCGGCGAGCACACTCCCGAGGCAGCGAGTGTGCTCCTTCTGAGTACTGTAAAGCACTAAGAGTGCCCTTTGGACTTCAGCGTGGGGCACGCTCCCGAGAAAAGCACACCACTGAGGCCGCAGCGCAAGTAACGCACCGGCAGGACTAGCCGGCAGACACGCGTAGAACAGCGCTGAGAGAGCGTGCTCACAGCTGCAGGTAAGCCAGCGCAGCACAGTGCACTGAAGAGCCCACCTGCGACAGGAGCCGTAAGACACCGCGCAATGGGGAAAAAGAAAGCCGGGCGGACACAGAAGCCAGCCGCCAGACGCTGCCAAGCCATCCAGCTCCATGGGTTGCCGCCGGAGGTAGGTGACGGGCCCAAGGGTGAAGGGCCGCGGGAAGGGTTTTCCGCATTCACGTCAGCCTACCTCCTAGGCGCCGAAGGGCGAACCACCCGTTGCTGGCCGGATGAAGTCTGTCTGTGGCGTGATGGCGGAGAGAGCTCGGGAGGGAGTGAGGCTGGGCTGTGTCTACCCTTCGGCTCGATTGATCAGCGGGAGGAGGAGAGCCCGGCAGTGCTTCCCGATATGGTGTCCCCGCTTGAAGAGCAGGAGCTCCTTTTGGAAACAGGTGAAGGGGGGGAGGGCGTGTGTCAGTTGCCCGCCGAGGAAAGGTTGCAGGCGGGGCCGACGGACCTTCTCCCCGAGCCTCTTGATTACCCGAACGGGCCTGCGGAGATTAACTTTTCTTGGGCTGCACGGGAGGTGCAATCTGTGCTCCTGCCCCTGCAGTCCTTGGCTAAGGTTTTTCAGGTCCTGCGGGAGACGAAGGAGGGACTGGACAAGACACTTGGTGCCCCGTTAGAAGCCATTACTGAATGGATTCGGACACATGGGGCGTCACCCTCCAGCCTGCAGGATGTAGCGGTGCAGGTAAGTGAAGCCTGGGCCATAGAGGAAAGGGGGCGGAGTGCAGCGGCCGCAGTGATGGTCAGTACTGCTTGCCAGGTCACTCCGCCCACTGCACAAGACGTTGCTGTGATGACAGACGGCATGGCAGAAGAGCGTGCGGGGAGGCAGCTGGTGAATATCAGCTGCCAAACGACTCCGCCCCGACTGCCCGCGCCTGTCTTACGGATGTCTAAAGGGGGTGCAGATGGCACAGGGTCTCCCTTCTTCCCAAAAGGGGACCCAGACCGTCGGTGCACCCCAAAGAAAGAGGAGGACCCGGAAGAAGAAAACGGAAACTCCGAACAAGGTGCAGTGTAAGCCTGCTGATTGAATGATACAGGAGGGCTACACTGCAGAGGGGTGGAAAAGTTACGAGTCATCCTCTGAGCGGCCTGCTTCCGCACTCGCAAGGGTCGGACTGGAGGGGGTCGGGTGTGCTTTAACTGTGGCCGCGGTGGCCACATCTGGAGGTGTTGTCCAGAGAGGACGTCCACGTGGCAGGGACGTCGAGGCAGCACCCCCAGACCTGTTTATTATGTTTCCACAGGGCGCAGCCGCGGCGCTAAGGACGCCGACTCCCTGTCCTGAAGAGGACCAGCCCTCGCGGGGCAGGCTGATGAGCCCCAAAAGCCTCATCTGAGGGAGGGGCACTGTGAAGGACAGCCGGGTCCCATGCCTGGCAGGGACGCCCCTGCTGCATGTGTTCCGGGGGAGCAGCCATGGACACTTCAATACCTCCCCTGGGATGCTTGGTGGCAGCCTCCCTGGCGGACGATGATTCCCCAAGCTGGCGCATGGCTCCATGGGAGATGGAGTCCTCCACAGCCTCTTTGGGGGCTCGGATGGCCACTAGGGGGAGCTGCATGGAGTCTGCAGCCCGGCTGGTCGAGTCTTCAGCCCCACCCGGAAATGCAATTAGGACCAGGTGATCAAGCACCTGGAACACTTCCGGGTGGGGTATAAAAAGGGCCAGCCACCACCACTCAAAGAGCCAGGGTCGGGAGGAGGAGGACTACGCTTGTGGAGGAGTGGTGGGATAGTAGAGAAAGAATTGTTGGTGTGGAAAAGAGTGCTTGTGGGACTGTGTATTGCCTGTGGGTCACGGGGAAGACGTGTGCCCACGGGTGAAGAAGAAAATAAAAGTCCTTGTGTTTTATACATGCCTCTGTGTCGTTCTGTGCCGGGTCAGGCGTCTATATAGCGCCTTTTCTACAGTATATATATAGTACTTATACAGTGTTTATGTATCTATCTATTTATGTATTTATTTATTTAAAGAGCTTCTATAAAAAGCCAAATTTGGCCCAGGAACAAATAAAGTTCTAAAGTTCGATCTATGTAGTGATGACTGGTAGTTCTTCAGGGGCACTTTTACTATATGTTACCATAGGACACTTTTACCATAGGCTTGCAAGTTATAATGTATTACTAAACAATGTGTGAACAGAGTTAACAAAACAAATGACATAAATTCTACCACTGGCCACATGCTATGATAATCAATAACTTTACGGAATAACAGTAACCCCAGGTTGAGCCATGAAAATGACCCCATCCGTCTACAACTATATTTGCCATGGCTTACCCAGTAATTCTACAGATGTAAGTGAGGCACTTGCTGTCTTGCCATTTAGCTAACATGTAACACATGGATTGATCATTCTGTCCACTTGTTTTGTTAAACTCACCAGTACAGCTTGTGCCATCTGCATTTAACACACAATAATCCTTACTGATCCTTTTGGGCTAGATTCAAAATCTTAATTTGTAGTGAAAGACGTATTACTAAGTCACCTTAGGTATTAGGCATATGTCAAGTTCATGGCCCTCAAAAAATAGTGTTAATTCCTGAGAAAATTTAATTTTGCCTTTTAGCCATCCATTTCCTTTCTGAAAGTGAAGCTGGATTTACACTTGACAGCCTTTAGGTACAGTGATGAATATTTTTAAACACAGGAAATAAGTGAGACATTATAGATACCATTTTAGCGTAATGCAATTAACTACCACATTCAGTTTTCCTAGTGTCCTTAAAGAAGAAGCACTCTGTGGCAACTCACAGACTGGTTCTTTGGATCAAAGTAAAGAACAAAGCAACACATCCCTCCTCTTCATTGTCCATTTTTGTCCAGCCCACACACACGCAAGTGCTTTTCTATACCCACCAGACAAATATAAAACACACATTTTATAGTAAGAAGTTTTGATAAAAATGTGTCTAGAGCTTAGAAGCAAAATCAGATAGTGTAGTGTAGTGTACTATTGCATAGTTTAGTGTGCCCTACAGCAATTGCCTTTACTGCCCCTTAAATCAAATAAAGACCAAAAGTTGATATATAAGGGCAAACAAACATAATCAGGGAAAATAAAGAATCCTTCCAACCCTGCTATATCGTTTTAGATGCTACTCTAACTAACTGTTATGACCTTGTTGCCCAAAAAAATTAACACAGGAAATATAATAGAATGAACAAAAGATATATTCAAAAGACTATTCTTTAAGAAGCAAAACATGAATATCAGTAATGCTGTCAAAAATCTTAGTCGGAAAAGGAGAGTAAATGTTCTGGTGGCCTAAAATTCCTTTCCTAAATAAACTGGCAAACCAGCTGTCAGCATTGGTTTAGAAAATACCCATGAACATGGACTTGTGCCTAGTTTTCCGCCTCCCACACTGTCATCTTAAATAGGCACCACATAAAGACATATATGATATGACGCAGGGAGTCATGTGGCAGCAATAAACACAGTTAATTGTACACAAAATGGCCGTGGTCTTGAAATCACATGAAAATTGATGGTTTGTAAAAAAACAAACAATAATAGAGATGCGATGACATCACTATTATGCTGAAAAAATAAATGAACCATACAAAAGCAAAGAATATTAGACAAAATGAATCCCAAATAACAGAACATATCCAAAAAATAATGTTCATAAAATAATGACACTAACCATGTGCAGTGCCTACCATGCTTACCCATCATGTCTTAGTCCACGTGATCCAAAACACCTCCCATAACTTCTCAACTCTGGCCTTAATGACTTTGTCCCATCAACCAAGCCATTACTAATACCATTAGCATTGGGTCTGAGGACCAGAAACCAGCTTGGAGGTTGACCTTGTGGCTCCTCCAACCCCAGACCAAAAACTGACATTAAAAGACCAGAGTTATATCCAAACTCTGCTGGACAATCATTTTACATGGGCATTAACAAAAAATGAAGAGGAGTATTCATCACAGTAAAGTCCTGTGGAATAGCTGTCTTTGAACTGGGAGCTAAGTGATCTGTATCCTTCCTCTTTGACTTTTTAAAATAGATGTTATTGTCCTGCTGGAGCTAAGGCCCTGGGTGTCTCTAATTCTCCTTTTATATTTAATAATTTTCTCTACTTGTTATTATTGAAGAAAAGGCTGAAAACTTTTGGGTAGTGCTAATTCTTCGTTTGTGCCTCCCATTAAGGCAGCCATCTGAGATTAGTTAAAAGGACCACTGTAGCCTCAGGCATGTTTAGACTGCGCCAATGGCACACCTTCAAACTCCTGTAGTGTATTTAAAGTTCTTTTGCCTTTCTTCTGTTCCTGTGGCTTTATAATTTTAGATTGATTTCATGGTCTCATTCTGTGGCTATTTGACAACTCATTAAGGTTTGGATCCTTTTTGTTCTTGTTTAAACTATTTAGTTTTTGGTTTGTATACTTAATCATTGATTTTATGTTTCTTTATTTAATTGCCCTGTTTGTATTGGTGCTTATAATAGTAGTATTAAGATTTTAGCTTTGTTGGTTGTTCAATAACTTTTTCTCATTTTTAGATTTATTGATTAATCATTTAGATTTATTTTCCCTCATTGGTGTTTGTTCCTTTATTTTGTCTAATGTTTATTTTTGCTAATTTGAAGTTTTTCTTCTTCTTCTTTCGGCTGCTCCTTTTAGGGGTTGCCACAGCGGATCATCTTTTTCTATATCTTCCTGTCCTCTGCATTTTGTTCTGTTACACCCATCACCTGCATGTCCTCTCTCACCACATCCATAAACCTTCTCTTAGGCCTTCCTCTTTTTCCTCTTCCCTGGCAGCTCTATCCTTAGCATCCTTCTCCCAATATACCCAACATCTCTCCTCTGTACATGTCTGAACCAACACAATCTCACCTCTCTAACTTTGCCTCTCTTTGTGAGCTGACCCTCTAATGTACTAATTTCTAATCCTATCCAGCCTCGTCACACCCAGTGCAAATCTTAGCATCTTTAACTCTGACACCTCCAGCTCTGTCTCCTGCTTTCTGGTCAGTGCCACTGTCTCCAACACATATAACATAGCTGGTCTCACTACCGTCCTGTAGACCTTCCCTTTCACTCTTGCTGATAACCGTCTGTCACATTGTTTAATATTTCATGTTATTCTTTCTTGTCCTTGTGTTTTTGGGATGTGCTGCACAGTAATAAAATATCCAAAGGACTAAATGGTGGTTTGCCTCAATTTGTGCTTTTGAATGAGCAGTTTAAATCTTACCTCATTCATCAGTGGAAATTTTTAATTTGTTTTCACAATGACTACAATTCCATTATTCATAAAGGCATATTTTGTCAGCAGCATGTTTAGTATTGTCTACATTTTCTATGCAGTGCTCAAGCAGTGGGCATGAACTCCTATTGGACCCACTTGAAATACCAACTATTCTCTTGAGTAATAAACACAGGTCCTTGCTTTATGGCTGTAGATGACAGTAGTACGTTGTGAAATTAAGTGAGGTATGAAGTCAGTGGTGGAGAAAACTGTAGACCTATGCTTATCCGGAAGTACTTCAGGTATGTATGGTAACAGATGGTGTTCATTATTAGTTGCATTTTTTTGATTTCTGAAATTATGAGAATCCCCACCCCCAGATTTCATTTATAATGGAAAACCACTCTTAGTGAAATCCAGTGGAATACATCTAAGGGTTCAATAATATCCAATAGACATTTGACTTCACCTTAAACAGCTTCTCTTACTGCCAGAGGAAGTCTTTGCATTTTCTTTTTACAATTACAACATCAGTTTTACCTTATGGACAGTTCACTATTACCCTTAAAAGAATCAACTGGTATACAGTAATATTTGAAGAGCTAACAATAATAGTATCACCTTTAATGTGGGTCCGTCATTCCATTACAAGAAACTTAATGTTGCATTACTGTAATTTAAGGGGTTGAAGTACCACAATGAGACACAATTATATGATGATCAAAAAAAGAAAAAAGTGTTATAGACATTTCGAAATATTGTTCTTGGAAAGGCTGAGTAGATGGCATGCTGGAATATGTTTATGGAATGACTTTTACTGAGAGAAACTAAAGTGCCTATATTGTACAGTAAATTGTTTAAACAATAATGTTCTCTTTCAAGTTCTATTTATTCAAATTACATCATTAATATATAGTGCAATTACCTCTGGCATTATTATAGCCTACTTTCTACATCTACAGTAGTTTTGCTGCCATGCAGGGAGAATTGATGGAGAGACAGTTTTAAATAAAGTAGGGTCCTCAACCTTTTTTTTTTTTTACCGTTGCATAGCTGTAATTACCAACAAGCTAAGTTGAATGCACAAAAAAGAAATTAACATGGTTCCTTGAAAAAGTCACTAAATGTTAGGCTTACAAATGAAACAGAAGGTAAATGTTAGCCTAATAATAACATCAATAACAAAGAAGAGCACAGAACAGAGAGAAAGCAGGACACTTTTTTCACAATTAGTAAGAACAAAACCAACCCTCCAGCCCTGTTTGTTTCAATACTAATTAAAAAAAATCTTTACGATGGACTTGGACATCTTTCTAATTATGAGGGTGTATCAAAAAGGAAAGGAAATTTGAAAATTACGGGGTAACTGCAATAGATAGAAACTGACACAATACAAAATATTTGCAATGGCTTATGGGTAGTTTAAACACACACAGCACAGCGCTCTCCAAGTGAACAAGGACACTATGCTGTGGAATTGCAACATTGTTGAACACACCACCAGATTTCTTTGGGCAGAAGGAGTGAAACTTAATGGAAATTCACCAAAGGATGTTGGCTCAGCATGACTAAATGAAACGGTTATGAATGGGGAGAAGGGTTTATAGCAGTAAGAACAAGTGTGTCCAACAAAGCTCAATCTGGTCAACCATGAACATTGCGCTCACAAGTCCACATCAACAATGGATTACATTGTCCGCTGTGGATATCAGCTAAGGATCTGCACGTGCCATAGTGCACGATTACTTGGGGTTCCGTAAAGTTTGCGCAAGATGGGTACCGACACAGCTTACTGAAATTCAAAAGCCAACATCCTTTGGTGAATTTCTGCACGTTTCATTCAATTAGCTCAAAGACATCTCATTAATGGGCATTGTTCAACAATGGTGCAATCCCGCAGTTGTGCCTCCATGTTCATTTGACCTTGGCTTCAACTCGACTAATGGCAGAGCACTGTGTTGTGAGTGTTCAGACTACCCATAAACCATCTTGAAGGTGCTAGGTTATATTTGTTGCCACATCACTTTCAAATTGCCTTTACTTTTTAATGTACCCTTAAACAATTGTTATCAAAGCAAAGCAAGACAGGAGGTCAATGTGTAAACAATTGAGCAACTACTGTACACTCATTTGAAATTTTGGTCAGTGCAGATTTACAAAAGAGTTAAATTGTAATAGTTAAGAACTTCTGATTTAAGATAAGGTTTGCCTTAAAAATAGTCTTACACACATACACACGTTCAAATAGGACTGAGTTTTTCAACTTAAGATATGCCTTTCCCCCCTGTCCTTTAGTCAACAGTAGAGTCTTCCATTTAAAAGCTCAATCCTGTTTGAACACAGACCCTGTTCATGCACTAGTTTCCTTTTCCAAAAGTATGCATATTACAGTATTATTGCAAAAAATACATTCACTTTGGACATTGTAAGCATATGACTGGACAAATGACACAAGTATCTTGAGAATATCTTCATGTGCATTTTAATATTGTTTGTTGTTGTTCAGTATTGGCCCCCTTTGTGGGTCCTCATTGAATTGAAACCTGTTGCATCGTAAAGTTTGTGATCTCTATTCTCCATGAAAAAATGAGACAGAAATTTTTTTTCACCCATCACTACAAACTACACAGATATTTTTGAGTGGAATATTCCTTTAAATACTCCTTCCCTAAATTAAATTTTTCCATCTCATAATTGAACATTTCTCTGTCATTTTCAAAATGTCCCTGCTTTTTTGAAAGAAATTCTGTAGATGATAAAGTATAAGAATCAGAGCTCAAAATAACTTTTGATGCTGATCTTTTCTGCAGTGCGTTGAATATGAAGTGCAAATTGGCACTTGAAAGTATTTGCCTATTGGGAAGAAATTGGTAGCGGCTAAATCGTGAAGATGAGTGACACTTCTGATAACTCTCAGCGAATTAGTGTTGCAGTGTGTCACTACTAAATGACTTATGTGTGTGCACCTTCATTTGTAAATAAAATGGTCTGCTGAATGTGTACTTCCATGAACAAGAATGTTTTTTTTTTCAATGAGGAGTTCCATATTTAAATTTTAAAAAACATAATCACATAGTGGATTGTCCAGCAATGGATTGGCCCCCTGTCCAGGGTTTGTTCTTACCATGTGCCCTATGCTAGCTGGTTTAGGCTCCAGCACCCATTACAACCCTGGTCTGCATGAAGTGATTTAGAGAATGACATGCTATAGTGAGTTTTAATTTTCTGTATTTGTTTTTTAAATGGCATATCCTTTTATTAAAAAAAAAACACATTTCCACTTCAGGGTCATGGTACGTCACTTCTTTTCATGGCAGCAGGTGAGGCTGCAGAGATTGGGTTCCTGGCTCCATGCAGCACCCAAGGCAGCCACCCCAGCTCCCCACAGGGTTGTGGAGAACTACATCTCCCATGAAACCCTGCAGGAAACTGAGGCACCATCGTCAGCCAGGGAGGCTGCCACCAAGCGTCCCGGGGGAGGTAGTGAGATGTCCATAGCTGCTCCCCCGGAACATATACAGAAGGGGCATCCTGCCTGTCACAACTAGCATATTGAAACACACATTTATTAAAACAGGCATACTGGTAGCTCCATTTGTTTTGATTGCTTCATTCATTTATCAACCTCTATTCACCAGATATGCCCTTTCCTGTCCTGCCCTCTCGTGGACACTGGATGACATTACATTACACCCGAGCAGGTCATGGAAGCCAGACAGATGGACGTCTTATTGTTTCATATATATACTAGCTGTGTAAGCCCGTGCTGTAAAAAGCCCAGGGTCCTAGAAACTATTGAAATTATCAGAAAAAAAATTGAAATGTAGAGATGTCAGGTAATTGAAAGGAACTACTCTGGGCATTTCTCTCCTAGAAGGATTTGTTTTGCTGATGTGCTCACATCGCTTGTGTATTAACGGCTAAGCGACATCTCACTTCTGGGCCGAACAGACACACACACTTCCACGCGTAGATGTTTATATATAAGATATTGATAGTGATCGTCAAAAATTTGCACTAGTTGCAATCCATGCATGAATACTTCTATACAATAATACAATAAAATAAATATCCATTTAACGTTCTATTAATTTTCGAACCTGACTTTCTTAAGCACTGCAACATATCCTGGCATCATCATCATCATCTGCTGTCACTTTCCTGCTCCACTGACAGATTGAGGAGATCGTTCCTCCCCACACTATGCAACTCTTCAATTCCACCCGTTAACATTATTCAGAGTTATTGTCTGTCTGTATACCTGCATTGTCATCACTCTTTAATTTAATATTTTCTTTATCAGCATGCTGCTGCTGGAGTATGTGAATTTCCCCTTGGGATTAATAAAGTATCTATCTATCTATCTATCTATCTATCTATCTATCTATCTATCTATCTATCTATCTATCTATCTATCTATCTATCTATCTATCTATCTATCTATCTATCTATCTATCTATCTATCTATCTATCTATCTATCTAGTTGATGGAGTAAAGCCAATTGTGCCTGTTTGTTTCCCTCTGGAACTCATTTTAAAGTGTGCATAAAAAGGCGCATTCACAGAAATCAGTAACATTCCACATTCTGGTTTGGCTTAGATGATTCGTCTGTGAGATTGATAACTTAGTATCTTGACCTGTCATCTAGGACATTAAAGTAGCACTCTCTAGGTAGCGTGTGTCTTGAACTGTTGCATGTATTTGATAGCATTGTTCAGGTCTCTTAGGTTAAAACATGCTCTGAATTTGCTTCTCATGTCCCAACCATATGTTTTCTGTAGTGAAAGGCAATACGCTATGTAACATGTAATGGCATGTAGCTTTTGGCAGCAATTTAGGACCGTAGTTATTATTTTTACTTAAATGAAAAAGGTTACCGTGGTCCCGGAATTTGACCTTGTTTTGTTTCTCATTAGTTAACTCACCTGTCTCTACACTGACTCCTGACAGTCTAAACATTTTTGCCTTGGTTTTCAAAATAAAAATTAATACCTGTAAAATGCTCCTTTGACAGGTATTTTTTAAATTTTGTTTTCTTGGCACAGGGATTGTTGCTTCTGGAAAATACAACATAAATAGTACCATACAACAAAACAGCAATTTTTAACAAAAAATAAAAACGTTTCTTTACATCAGAAATACTGAATGAGTGAACTTCAGATAACAAGGCTTCCCTTTCTAAATGTCCAGGCATCTTGTCAAGAAATTACCTGGTAATTAACTTTGCCATGCTACCTGATTAGAGGATGAAGGGCCATGGGTAAACGGTACATGGTGGTCTCCCCTCTGAGGCATCTCTCTTATTTCACATTACCTGTCATTATTTATTAATTTGACCATAAATAACTCACACTTCACTCCTAGTAGCTTCTGTATCAGTTATCCATACTGCTTTGCTCATTATAACTCTTTGATTACAAGCAGACATAGTTTCAGTGTTTATTTTTTTAATTTATTTTTTTTTATTAATTTTATTGTAATCATTCCGTACAAATAGATCAAGTTTTACAAAAAATAGGACTGAAAACAAATCAAACCCCATCCCTGAGAAGGAGAGCATGGCCAAAGGAGTAATACTTAAGGCTTGTAAACATGCCTAAATTGTTGAGTTTAATAGGGCAAAAAAGATAAATGGAGAAGGAAAAGAAATGCGGAAATAATTATTTCTTCTTATTCTAAAATATTATTGATTAGATCCTGCCAGGTTTTGAAAAAATTCTGTACAGATCCTCTAACTTAGAATTTGATTTTTTTCAATTTCAAATAATAGAAAACATCGGTTTCCCACTGACTTATCAGAGGAGAGTTAGGATTCTTCCAATTTAACAAAATCAGTCTGCGTGCCAAAAGTGTAGTGAATGCAATCACCGTTTGCTTGTCTTCTCCACTTCAAGTTCGTCTGGAAGAACACCAAATACAGCTGTTAATGGGTTAGGAGGGATTGTGACCCCAAGGCTGTCTGAAAGGCACTTAAAAATTTTGGTCCAAAATGATGTTAATTTGGTGCAGGCCCAAAACATGTGACCCAGTGAGGCAGGAGCTTGGTTGCAGCGTTCGCAGGTTGGATCTTGCCCTGGAAACATTTTGGACAGTTTTAAGCGAGAAAGATGAGCTCGATATATAATTTTGAGTTGAATAATTCTATGCTTTGCGAATATGGAGCTCGAGTGAATTCTCTGCATTGCTACCTTCTACTCCTTTTCTGATATATTTATTAAGAGATTTTTTCCCATTGTCCTCTTGGATCTTTGAAAGGAAGGGACTCTAATAAAAATTTTTATACTGCAGAAATGGTGTCTAAGTCCTCGAAATTGAGCAGTACTTTTTTCAGCACGGTGGAGGGTACGAGATGAGAAAAATTGGGCAGGTTCTGTTTAACGAAGTTTCTAATTTGAAGATAGTGAAAGAAATGTGTAGCTGGAATGTAATTGTTCAAAGGATGCAAAGATATTGTCTATATAAAGATCTATGAGCAATTTAATCCCAAATCTTTTCCAGATATTAAAAACTAGATATGTTTGTGAGGGTTGAAAGCAGTGGTTCTCCTGCAGAGGTGCCACAGATAAAAGATTTTCCATTTTAAATTGCTTTCTAAATTGGTTCCATGTTCTGAGTGAGTGAAGCACAATTGGGTTATTAGTATATTTGCGATAACTTGCATTTATTGGAGCGCAGAGCAGGGAATATAAAGAAGTACTGCAGGATTTTTCTTCTATTGCGGACCAAGCCTGTGTATGTTCATTTATTTGTGGCCAGGTTTTATGGCTTGTATGTTTGCTGCCCAGTAATACTAGGGTGTTGTACCGTGTTAGCCATTATGAATGTAGAGAAAAGCCAAGCAAAATGACACCTTTTATTGGCTAACTAGAAAGATTACAATATGCAAGCTTTCGAGGCAACTCAGGCCCCTTCTTCAGGCAAGATGCAAGATTACATCTTGCCTGAAGAAGGGGCCTGAGTTGCCTCGAAAGCTTGCATATTGTAATCTGCCCAGTAATAAAACTGAAAATTAGGTAGAGCCATGCCACCTTCTGCCTGAGGTCTTTGTAGGGTCGCTCTTCGGATACGTGAATGTTTACAGTTCCAAATAAATGAGGTTATGGTTGAATATAATTGATTAAAAAATGATTTATTGATATATATTGGAATGTTTTGAAATAAAAAAGAAGCTTAGGAAGGATATTCATCTTAACAACGTTAATTCTTCCGGCTAGAGTGAGATGAAGGGTTGACCATCTATGCAAGTCTTGCTTAATTTTTTCCATACAGACGGCAAAATTTTGTTGATAAAGAGCTATATGTTTACTTGTGATATTTACCCCTAGGTATTTAAACTGATCTGCTATGGTAAAAGGTAGGGTGTGCAGTCTAATATTATATGCTTGTGAATTCACTGGAAAGAGTATACTTTTATTCAAATTAATTCTGAGACCAGAGATCTTTTGAAATTCTGTAAGTGCTGTTAAAACTGCAGGCACAGTGTTTTCTGGGTCTGATATATATATAACCATATCATTTGCATAATGAGAAATTTTCTGTTCCAGTTCTTCTCTGATAATCCCCTTTATCTGATAAGAATTTTGACAGTGGACCACCAGTGGTTCAATGGCGATTGCAAACAGCAGTGGTGACAAGGGGCATCGTTGTCTGGTGTCATTTTGTAGTTTAAAGTAGTCTGAACAAATGTTGTTAATACAAACTGAAGCTTCTGGACTGGTGTACAGTAGTTTGATACATGCACAAATATTCGTGCCAAACCCAAATTTCTCCATTGCAGTGAAAAGGTAGTTCCATTCAATCATATCAAATGCTTTTTCTGCATCCAACGATAATAATATCTCTGGGGTGTTTGACTTTGTTGGTGAATATATTACATTAAACAGGCGTCGAAGATTGGACGATAAGTGTCGGCCTTTAATAAATCCAGTTTGATCCTGATGATATTACTGAAGGCAGCACTTTCTCCATTCTTCTAGCTATAATTTTTGAAAGTATCTTAACATCATTATTCAGAAGTGAAATTGGTCTGTATGATGCACATTGTAACAAGTCCTTATTTTGTTTAGGAAAGACGGTGATTAATGCTTGACGAAAAGTTTGAGGTAGAATTTGATTGTCTCTAGCTTCTGTAAATGTTGCCAATAAGAGGGGAGCTAGCTGAGTGGAGAATTTCTTATAAAATTCTACAGGGTAGCCATCAGGGCCTGCTGATTTCCTGTCTTGAAGTGACTTTATAACATCTTGTAATTCTGATAGGGTCAGAGGTTTATCCAGTTCCTCAGCACTAAAAGTATCTATTTGTGGTATCTGTAATGTATCCAGAAATGCATTAGATTGTGTGTTGTCTTCTTTACACTCAGTAGAATATAAGGTTTTATAGTAATCTGTAAATGTGTGCATTATATTTTTATGGTCAATGATTTCATCTCCATTCGTGTTGGTGATTACTGGGATTGCATTGCGAACTTCTTGCTTGTGGATTTGTTGAGCTAAAAGCTTATTAGCTTTCTCTCTGTGTTCATAGTAATGATGTCTTGATTTATAAGTAAGTTGTTCAGTTTCTTTAGTTGTCAAGATGTTGAGTTCTGTATTGCAGAGCCTGCCTTTTCCTATGAAGAGCCTCACTTGGTGGGTGGAGGTGGAGGTGAGAGGACGCTGGCGTTGATTGTTCGCCACTTCTCCCTCTGACTCTGAGTTTGAGTTTAATGTTTTTACTATTATTACTATTTTTTATATTTTACTAATATTACCAATTTACTATTTTTCTTTTAGTTTAATATTTTTCTTTTAGTTTTCATTAGAAAGTTTCGTATTTTTTCTGAAAGTTTTCTTGTACTGTTTTATCGTCTGCCGTGGATTTTACGGATTTTTATCAAGTGTTTGTCAAGGTTTTGCTGCCTACTCACTTGCTGCCTGGATATACTGTTCTACCGTTTGCTGTGGACTTTATGGATTTTATTAAGTTATATTAAGTTAAGCTTTTTGTTGTCTACTCACCTGTTGCCCGGATATACTGCTTTAGATTTTATGGCGCTGTCTGGATAGCATTCCTCCCTACCTTTTCAGTCTGAATGGCGTTCAGTTATTCCAACTCACAACTCCGCCGTCTTAATCCGGCAACCACTCCTGAAATTAACATCTCCATCATTAAAGAACTGGGACTTCTTCGCCGTCCTCGTTACATTCATAGAGGCTCCAGTCGAAAGTTCATCTTCCATAACCAGCCAAAGTGCTCTGCTACCAACATTCCATCTTTCTGGTCATCTGTCGCACGTTTGACGCGTCATCAGAGCACAGTCGCTCCAATTACTATCAACACTGGAAGTATCGTGAGATCTCTGCACTCTAGCATGGGATACACCCGAGCCACTGACAGAAATATCACGAGGTCTTCACATCCCCGGCTGGATTTAGTTTGTGGAGTGGATTCTAAGCTGCGTGGAGTGGATTTTAATGTTTTGCGTCCTGTACAGAGATTTACTTCACAGTCATTGGTTAAATTTGAACTGTTTAATTCTCAGTCCATCAGCAATAAATCCACACTGATTGAAGAACACATCAGGGAGAAAGGACCTGACTTCATGTGTCTGACAGAAACCTGGCACCAGTCAGAGGTTTACTCTGCCTTAAATGAAGCCTGTCCACTTGGCTACAGTTACTTGGAGGCAGCTCGCAGCACTGGGCGTTGTGTGGACTAGCTATTATCCACCGTCAGGACCTGGAGTTGTCCCCTATCTCGATACCTGCAATATCTTCTTGCGAGTGCCTTGCATTTAAATGTAAGCCCCCGTTTCCCATGACTGTTCTCCTTATCTATCGACCTCCAAAACCCAACTCTGCCTTTATTCCGGAAATCACTGATCTTCTCACAACACTCCGTGCTACTTCTGCCAATATCATAATCCTAGGAGATACAATATAAATATTCATGATGACAATCCCCCCGGTTATCTCACTGTTGATTTCCTTGAGCTGCTAGATTCTCTCAACCTACAACAACATGTTGATGTTCCCACACATTCTAGGGGTCACACTCTTGACTTGGTCATTTCAATCTGTGCCCCAATCAGTAATCTACAGGTATATGATCTTGGTATTTCAGACCACAAAGTAGTGTCAATGGAGCTGCCTTCTTTCTCCCCCTGTATCAAACCAAAATGATAGATCCATTTCAGATATCTGAAGAATATCAATGTGGATGCCTTGGCCTTGGACCTTACATTTCTCTCCTCTGACTTTAATAATAATAAAATAATAATTCATTACATTTATATAGCGCTTTTCTCAGTACTCAAAGCGCTATTCACACAGGGAGGAACCAGGAAGCGAACCCACAATCTTCCAGTGTCTCCTTACTGCAAAGCAGCAGCACTACCACTGCGCCACCTTTGAGGACACTTTATCAGCTACCTCTCTGTTGCTGACCTTGTGGATTTTTACAACCAGTCCCTGAGCGGTCTCCTGGACTTCCACGCTCCTTTAACATCCAGGTCCGTCTCATTCTCGTGCTCAGCACTTTGGTATACCTGCGAGCTGCGAAAAATGAAGGCGGCTGGGCGTGTCCTTGAGCGGTGGCTCAAGGCCTCATGGTTGACTGTCCATAAACAGGCTTACAGGGAACATATGAGGGCGTATGCAGAAGCTCTGAAGGTTGCACGGTCCAAGTTTTATTCCACCAACATCAGAAATGGCTCCAGGAACCCTAAAAAACTTTTTTCAACTATAAATCATCTTCTCAAACCTCCTTCACCTGCCCATTCTGAGACCAATGATGAGAGGTGCAACATGTATATCAACTTTTTTAAACAAAAAGTTGATAATATCCGTTTACACCTCTCTACCAAGGATATCTTGCCCTTCCCAACTGTTGACTCATTGTCTGAGACTGTCCAGCCCCTTTGCTCTTTCTCTGTTGCCACACGGGAAGGGGTGGAGGACGTCATCAGGAAAATGAAACTGTCTACTAGTTCCCCGGACCCTTTCTCCTCACCCTTGTTGATGGCCAACATTTCTGCCATCTCTCCACTTATCACCAGGATCATAAATCAGTCCCTCCTGGCTGGCCATATTCCTTCTGCACTAAAAACTGCTGTCATCAGACCTCTACTGAAAAAATCCACCTTGGATCCTGAAGTTCTCTCTAACAAAAGGCCCATCTCCAATCTTCCATTTCTTTCTAAAGTTCTGGAAAAAATAGTTGCAGCACAACTTCATGATCATCTCAAACTGAATAACCTGTTTGAAAAGTTTCAGTCTGGTTTTTGCCCTGGCCATAGCACCGAAACAGCCCTGGTCAGGGTCACCAATGATCTTCTGATGACGGCAGATACTGGTTCTCCTTCACTACTTATCCTCCTTGACTTGACAGCTGCTTTTGACACAATAGACCATAACATCCTTCTTCACCGCCTGCAAATGCAAGTTATCGCAAATATACTAATAACCCAATTGTGCTTCACTCACTCAGAACATGGAACCAAACCTGACTGGCAGAACTGAGCATGTCGCCCTTGGCAGCGCAAAGTCCCACACCCACAACATCACCTGTGGTGTTCCACAGGGCTCTGTGCTGGGCCCTATCCTTTTTACTATCTACATGCTCCCCCTTGGAATTGTCATTAGCAGACATGGTTTATCTTTCCATTGCTATGCCGATGACACTCAGCTTTATTTCAGGACTACTCCCACCTCCTCTACTGCTCCTCTGCCAACATCTACATTGACTACCTGCCTGGAGGAGATAGAGGCATGGATGAGGCTCAGTTTTCTTCAGCTGAATAGATCCAAAACAGAAGCCATCATAGTTGGCACATCACATCATCTCTGCTCTTCTACCATCACCAGTATTACTTTCTCTGGCCAAAATATTCCTCTTTCAACATCTGTTACTAATTTGGGTGTTAAAATGGACTCCCAACTTACTTTTGACACCCACATCAAATATCTCTGTAGGTCATCTTTTTACCATCTCAAGAACATCGCCAAACTACGCCCATTACTCACCCTGGCAGATGCAGAGAAGCTCGTCCATGCCTTTGTCTCTTCCAGGCTGGATTACTGTAATGCGCTCCTCATCGGGATTCCTGGCAAGAGTATCCAGAGACTCCAGTATATTCAGAACAGCGCTGCCAGGATCCTGATGAGGGTGCAAAAGCATGATCACATTACCCCCATTCTGAAAACCCTTCACTGGCTCCCTGTTTCATTCAGAATAGAGTATAAGGTCTCCCTTCTTACCCATCAGTGCATTTATGGACATGCCCCTCTTTATTTACAGGAACTCCTTACCCCTCATACCTCCTTGCGCTCCCTCTGCTCTGTACACACTAACACCCTTCAAGTCCCCAGAACTAAGCTCAGCAGCATGGGTGATAGGGCATTTTCATCTGTGGCACCGAGGCTATGGAATGCCCTCCCTGATTACCTGAGAGCCCCACAGCCGACTGAGGTCTTTAAGCGAAACCTAAAAACTCATCTTTTTAGAAAGACATTTTGTTAAAGTATTTTATAGATTCTTTTGTTTTTATTATTCTATTTTTACTCTGTAGCACTTTGGGATTGCTAAAATATAAAGTGCAATATAAATAAAATTTATTATTATTATGATTATCACTTGGACGCCTGGCTTGTTCTTCATCTATTCTAGTAATTTCGCTTCTTAGTTCTGACACTTTCTTGGTTTCTAATTTATTTCTGTGAGAAAGATATGAAATAATCTGTCCTCTTAAGAAGGCCTTTAGAGTTTCCCAGAGTGTTCCTGCAGAAACCTCTGAGGGTGTGTTTGCCTCTAGGAAGAAGCTGATTTGTTTGGATATAAATTCTGTACAGTTCTCGTCTGCTAATAGAAGTGGGTTAAGACGCCATCTGCGAGGTGAGTGTGAGGGGCATAATAATTTTAGCTCCAAAACTAGAGGTGCATGGTCGGAGATAACAATTGTGTCGTATTTGCAAGATTTAATCGTAGGCAAGAAATTATTATCTATAAAGAAATAATCAATTCTTGAGTAGCTATGATGCACTGGTGAGTAGAACGAATATGTTCTTGAGTTTGGTTTTAGAAAACTCCAGGGGTCTGATAAGTTGTGGTCAGTTACAAACTGTGTAATTGTCTTTGCAGTGTTAGATGTCGTCCCACCCGCTGCAGAGATGTCCAGGTGGGTTCCTGGCTCCATGCAGCACCCCCTGGCGGACACCCCAGCTCCCCACAGGGTTGTGGAGAACTCCATCTCCCATGAAATCCTGCGGGAACCTAAGGCACCATCGTCAGCCAGGGAGGCTGCCACCAAGTGTCCTGGGGGAGGTAGTGAGATGTCCATAGCTGCTCCCCTGGAATATATACAGAAGGGGCGTCCTGGCCGGGCATGGGACCCGGCCGCCTGTCACAGTGCCCCTCACCCAGATCAGCCTTGTGGGGCTTATCGGCCTGCCCCGCGAGGGCCGGTCCTCTCCAGGATAGGGAGTCAGCATCCTTGGCTCCACGGCTGCACACTGTGAAAATATAATTAACAGGTCTGGGGGTGCTGCCCCGATGTCCTGCCACTCGGACGTCCTCACTGGACAACACCTCCAGACGTGGCCACCACGGTCGCAGTTATAGCACAACCGACCCCCTCCAGCTCGACCCTTGCGGGAGTGGAAGCAGGCAGGAAACTCCTGCCCCTTCGCCCGCTCCGAAGAGGGCTCATGACGGTTCCACCCCTCTGCAGCATAGCCCTCCTGCACCGTCAAACCGACGGGCTTACGCTGTACCCTGTTGGGAGTTCCCGACCTTTTTGTCCGGGTCCTCCTCTTTCTCTGGGGTGTACTGACGGTCTGAGTCCCCTTATGGGAAGAAGGGAGACCCTGAGTCGTCTGCACCCCTTTAGACGGCCGTGAGACAGGCGCGGGCAGTTGGGGTGGAGTCGTTTGGCAGCCGACGTTCACCGGCTGCCTCTCCACATGCTTTTCTGCCACGCCGTCTGCCATCACGGCAGCGTCTTGTGTAGTGGGCGGGACGGCCTGGCAAGCAGTACTAATCATAACTGCTACCGCTGCGCACCTCCCTCTTTCCTCTACGGCACAGGTTTCACTCACCTGTACTGCTCTGTCCTGCCGGTAGGAGGATGACGTTCCGTGTGCACGAAGCCATTCGACCAGGGCTCGACACTGGCCGCCGAGCTTCTTCTCAAGCCCCTCCTTCGACTCCTGCAGGACCTGAAAGACTTTAAATAAGGACTGCAGGGCCAGGATGATGGATTCCATCTCCCCTGCAGCCCAGGAAAAGTTAATAGTTTCGGTCGGCAGTGGACTTGGGCTCTCCTTGCCGCCTCCCGCCGACCGCGAGCCATCGATATCCTGCAGACTTTCCGCAGGCTCTTTCGGGCATTTTGGAGGTGTGGGGAGAAGGTTCATCGTCCCCGCCTGCCAACCTTCCTCGGCAGGCAACTGACACACACCCTCCCCCCCGTTACCTGTGTTGGGGAGCTGCTCCTGCTCCTCTTGCGGGGACATCGCGCTGGGAAGCTCGTCCGGGCTCTCCTCCCCCAGCCGATGGATCAGGGCGAAGGGAAGACACAGCTCTGCCTCGGTCTCTCCTGAGCTGGCTCCGCCGTCACGCCATGGACACACGTCCCCCTGCCCGCATTGGGTGCTTCGTCCCTCGGTGTCTAGGAGGTAGGATGACCCGCATGTGGAAAAACATACCTTTCAGCCGTGGGCCCATCACCTACCTCCAGCTGTAACCCGTGCGGCGGACTAGCATGGCGGCGTCTGCCAGTTGGCCTCTGTATTCGCCCGGCTTTTTTCTTCATGTAAAGTGGTGCCTGCATCAGCTCCTTGGCGGCATCAGTTGCGATCTCTCGCGCTGTGCTGTGTGTGCCGGCTTGCGGCCCCTGCCACGTGTGCGCGCTTCGCGCCTCTCTCGTGCTGTGCCACATGTGCTGGCTTGCAGCTCCCGGCTCCCGCCGCGTGTGCGCGCTTCGTTGCGCTGTGCTGTGCTCTTCTCTCTAGGCCATGCGTGCTTGCCTGTAGCTGCGACAGTAGCGCGCTCTCCGCACAGCAGAGTCGAGCACGTGCCTCACGCTGTTGTGCTTCGCAATGCCGGGTCTCCACACAAATTTTACTGCAGGTTCCGGTCCAATTGGATGGACCGGGATTCTGCAGACTACGCCAATGTAGAAAGGGTGCTATATAGCGCCTGACCCGGCACAGACTTACGCAGAGGCACGTGTAAAATAAACAGTCTTTTTATTTTTCTTCAACTGGAGGGCACGTCTTCCCCGTAATCCCTCCAGCCATAACACAGTCCCACAAGCACTTAATATATCACAAACAACACTTCTTCTCTCCACCTTGGCACCACCACTCCTCCCAGGCAACCTCGTCCTCTTCCTCCCGATTCTGGCTCCTGAGTGGTGGATGCTGGCCCTTTTTATAGCCCACCCGGAAGTGCTCCAGGTGCTTGATCACCTGTGGCTAATTGCACTTCCGGGTGAGGCTGCAGAGATTGGGTTCCTGGCTCCATGCAGCACCCAAGGCAGCCACCCCAGCTCCCCACAGGGTTGTGGAGAACTACATCTCCCATGAAACCCTGCGGGAAACTGAGGCACCATCGTCAGCCAGGGAGGCTGCCACCAAGCGTCCTGGGGGAGGTAGTGAGATATCCATAGCTGCTCCCCCGGAACATATACAGAAGGGGCATCCCGGCCGGGCATGGGACCCGGCCGCCTGTCACAACTAGCATATTGAAACACACATTTATTAAAACAGGCATACTGGTAGCTCCATTTGTTTTGATTGCTTCATTCATTTATCAACCTCTATTCACCAGATATGCCCTTTCCTGTCCTGCCCTCTCGTGGACACTGGATGACATTACACCCGAGCAGGTCATGGAAGCCAGACAGATGGACGTCTTATTGTTTCATATATATACTAGCTGTGTAAGCCCGTGCTGTAAAAAGCCCAGGGTCCTAGAAACTATTGAAATTATCAGAAAAAAAATTGAAATGTAGAGATGTCAGGTAATTGAAAGGAACTACTCTGGGCATTTCTCTCCTAGAAGGATTTGTTTTGCTGATGTGCTCACATCGCTTGTGTATTAATGGCTAAGCGACATCTCACTTCTGGGCCGAACAGATACACACACTTCCACGCGTAGATGTTTATATATAAGATATTGATAGTGATCGTCAAAAATTTGCACTAGTTGCAATCCATGCATGAATACTTCTATACAATAATACAATAAAATAAATATCCATTTAACGTTCTATTAATTTTCGAACCTGACTTTCTTAAGCACTGCAACATATCCTGGCATCATCATCATCATCTGCTGTCACTTTCCTGCTCCACTGACAGATTGAGGAGATCGTTCCTCCCCCACACTATGCAACTCTTCAATTCCACCCGTTAACATTATTCAGAGTTATTGTCTGTCTGTATACCTGCATTGTCATCACTCTTTAATTTAATATTTTCTTTATCAGCATGCTGCTGCTGGAGTATGTGAATTTCCCCTTGGGATTAATAAAGTATCTATCTATCTATCTATCTATCTATCTATCTATCTATCTATCTATCTATCTATCTATCTATCTATCTATCTATCTATCTATCTATCTATCTATCTATCTATCTATCTATCTATCTAATCAGTCAAATAGCAGGAACCATGCCAGGGGCAATGTGTGCAATTAACACAGAGGAGGTTCAAAAGTGGGTCTGTTTCCAATGCATTATTGTTTTCATCTAGAACAAACAGTAGTAGCAGTAGGTTAATGTTCACCTTTTTTTTATTAGTAAGTTAGTTTAAGTAAAGAAGCAAGATTAAGGTGATGCTGCACGAGGGATTAACATATCAAATATGATCTGATTGCCAAGGTTTGTTTTCTCAGTTTTAGACTGAATTATACCAATAACCATTAATTCATCAGCATAATTCTGCAGGAGGCATGCTCCGAAGATCAACGTAAGCAAACTTAGGTTTACAATGCTTTATTTGCAGCTGTAAAAGCAGGACATTCATAAATGTTCTTTAATTGGTATAGTATGAGTTTAAAATGTAAAAAACGGGGCATTAGAATCTGGAATATTCAATAACTAGGGCTAACTTTAGAGTGGAGAGAATCTTAGGATCTGTCTTCAGATTGCTGAGAGTCATGCCCTAGCATTAACTGAAACAGTGTCAACTAGGGATGGTTACACTGCTCCTATTTGTTGCCTGTTTGTAATGACAGTGACTGTTTTTCATGTCACAGAGAATTATACATTGAACTTTATGTATTCTGCTTACTGTATGCTTATTTATTTATGCTTATTCTGAACAAAATAAGTAAAGAACAAAGAATGGTGATCTCTCTCCCTTTCTTCTATGTGCTGTTGTAGTAAGTGGAGAAAAGAGCAAATGTATTGCCCCAGCAGTACTTTATCGCAGGCTTAAAAGAAACAAAGGAATGCAAACTTTACAAGATGTACTTTTAGACAATATACTGTATTTTGCAGGTATAAATGCAATCATCTAACAGACTTGATTGCCTGATGTGGCTGAAAGGAAAAACTGAAACTAAACCAGAGCAGAGAGGATAACGGAACTAGTAATATACCAAGATGTAACAAAGTAAGGAGGGAACAGGAACATAACAAGAGCAATATAGCAACAAACAGCATACAAAATTAAGAAAAGCTACTGTGCTAGCATGTTATTTCCAACCCAGTAATTTGGATAGTAATGTAAGTTAATCATTTCTTTCTCTATTGTTAAGTGGCTGCTCTTTTTTATTTAAATGTACCAAAGTTGTGTTAAGTTCCTCATACTTAAATAAATCTGTTATCTTCTGTTTAAAATATAATATTGTTTATATTACCTTTTTCTTATGACTAGTGTTGATTTAAGGTTTAACCATTTAGTTTGTATGGAAACATTAAATAGTTACGTCTCTTGTTATATTGCAATACTCAACATTTAACATACTAATGAAGTAATAACAAAATGGAAAAATGTTGATTTGAAAATAGCATCTCAAACAGCCGTGCCACTTAATTAAGACACATATTTCTGGGAGTTAACCAAATTAAAAATAAGTGCAGTAGAGCACGGATTACCCAAAGTAATGAGGACTGGAGTGAGTTCAGTTAGGTAATCAAAAACAGATCAGACAGATGGAATCATACAATAAGGAAATAAAAAGTTAAGTATTTTAAATTAGACTTAATACTAACACCGCAATATATTATTTACTAAATTGTTTGCAAATTAATAATGCATCTAGATGTTAATATATAATGTATAATCGTCAACTTTATTTGACATGTAGCTTTTTTTCCTTATTATGAAATCTAAACTTTACTGCACTTGAGATACAAAAGATTGGGTGAAAACTGTGTCTGTGCAGTGGGCACTGCCAATACTAATGCTGCCTCTGCTCATAGCAGCTATGGAAAATACAATTGTCTTAGTTTTAGCAAGAATGAACATAAGTAGCATGGTTACAGTAGCCTTGAAAATTAATAAACTAAAATGTCCTCTTCAAACCTTGCATGTATTGGGCTGGTGTGAGTAATTGTTGTTATGGGTGTGAATGTGTCCTAACTCCCAATTCAGAGTTTCTGCTTTCCTTGCAAAACCAAGTTTAAACCCACTTGGATTAAGTGGGTTTGAAAACATAGGGATATATTTAAAAAATGGAGTTTCATAAAATATTGTAACTCTCCCGCAGAGTGTAAAAGTGAATGACTAAACCTATTAAGATGAAGGTTATCTCACTTTGAAAGCTCCTAATAGAGATTTTTTTTTAGCTTTTCAGCATATCTTAAAAATAGACCACTCTTCTTGAAATAACTTAACATCATGATTATAGATGCAGCTTCTACTTTCATATCTGAATGCACCTCCTTTCATTTTAATAACACTCTAAAGAATTTGCATACTTTTTAAATTTTTTTATTTATGTGTTTCATATTATTTTTCCTTTTCACCACGAGAATTTAGTGGTTTCAGTAATTGAAGATCTGGCTATGTGAAGCAGCAAGCAGCACCACATAAGTAACCATTTTCTCCATGATAACACCATTTTTAGTGTTTTTCTTGCTCCTGTTTTATCTTATTTTATTTCTGTGCAAGTTAAGTTATGATAAATTGAGTTGACTTTTTATATATATTTTAAGCTAATTCTTATAAAATAAATTTAAATTGAAACATTTATTTATTTAAACTTATTGAGGGCCTGAAACACATTTGACTCTTTTTTCAATATCTGTAAATATCTTCTTTTACTTCCTGGATAACCTTTGAAAGGTATTTACAGAAGATATTGAAGCAATTTAATTATTAACTAACCAAACAAGCTCTCATTTGTCAAACTTCGTTTGCTCTTATGTTCTGTGCTTTTGGCTTTCCCATCTGGAAAATCACAACACTTCCCAGCCACATGTTCAGTACGTTTCACACATTCTGCATTAACCCTCGACTTTGGCTTCTGTGGCCAGCTTGGCAGACATCATAAGCTATGGTGTGATTGTAGATCGATGCAAGCCTACATCTGGTGAGCCACTTCTACAGGTAAGGAATGTTTAAATCAAGTCCATAAATCTAAAGGCAAGGTAAAATTCAATTGGATGATTTGTTCAGAGACTTCTTTATGTGTCATCTTTTTTTTCAAAATTAAATTAATTTTATTTGGAAACAAAACATTATTGCAGAACAAAAATCATTCACACAAATGAAAAAATTATTGAAAGTATATTATGCAGTATCAGCATTCAGCTCATATCTGGGTCCAAGAGTCTTAATGAAGAAAAGCTGGGAGATCTTCAGTCTTGGTTGAAAATGGAATCATATAATATTTGGGAGATAACCAGCTATCTTAAGAAATAAAAGGTTAGTGTGAACCTGCTGAAGAACAAACCGGACTAGTAAGGGTAACAAGTGGTGTAAAGTAACAATAAAAAAGTTCTGTACTTTGATAAAACAAGTCCAGGGGTGTTTTAAAGGAGTTAATTTATTATTGATTTAAGATTTGCATTGGGTGTGGCAAGGATGGACAGGATTGGAAATGAGTACATTAGATTGTCAGCTCAGGTTGGATAGTTGGGAGACAAAGTCAGAGAGGCAAGATTACATTGGTTTGGACATGTGCAGAGGAGAGATGATGAGCATATTGGGAGAAGGATACTAAGGATAGAGCTGCCAGGGAAGAGGAAAAGAGGAAGGCCTAAGAGAAGGTTTATGGATGTGGTGAGAGAAGACATGCAGGTGATGCGTGTCACAGAACAAGATGCAGAGGACAGGAAGATATGGAAAAAGGTGATCCGCTGTGGCAATCCTTAACGGGAGCAGCCGAAAGAAGAAGAAGAAGACTGCTTATGTAATAAAGGAAATGCAAAGTGCTGAAGAGGGTGTTGTGATGTAAGATTTTGCATATAACTTGATAAATATTTTGTATGTCTTTATTTGTAATTTAGACAAAGCAATGTAATTTAGCGTTACATTAGTGAGAAGTATTCATGTTTACCCCCCTTTAGGAAAGGGTCTCTTTGAATTTTACAACAGAGATGGGGGGGGGGGGGTGCCTTAAACCAGTTTGGCGAGTATTTCTCTGCTAAAGTCTTTCAACCCCCGCAAGGAAGCCAGGTTACCTTAACATATGGTTTGGGGGCAGGTGTTAAGATGGTCTATTTGCCCATTGGTCTGAGGTATGGCTGTTTGGAATTGGCTTGTCTCAGAGGCCTTTAAGTACTATGACGCCCTATTGGCTCTAGGGGTTGGACAGAACATCTATAAACTTACTTGCTTCACCTCACACTATCTCTCTTACTAACCAACATATTCTGAAGAAGCATATCTCTCTTATCAAACTGATGAAGACCATCACACCATGAACTGAAGAAGACAACACAATGGAGAGCACAACTCGGCAGCCATATTGAGGCAGGCAATGCAGCCTGTTCTGAAGAAAGCTGAATGATGCTTTAACTAGAGACATTTTTAAATAACTACAAGTCTGTGTGCCACCTGAAACTACGCATCACCATTTAATCAGGTTGTATGGTTGCCAATATTCAAATGTACTTTGCATATTGTTATTATTTATGAATATTATCAATAATACATTGTTTTATATGTAACTTAACTCCTGCTTGTCTTTTACTATACCTAGTTGCCTGAGGTTATAGATATAGAAGGGAAGGTGGGGAGGAGATATATGGTACAATACCTTATAAACGGTGGTAAGTCTGTGAGATTAGAGGCATTCTGACAAAGGCTACATATTAATAATACAATAGGGAAAAGTAGAGCAATACATTACTCTACCAAGACAAAACAGAGGGGAAGTCAATTACAAGTGGAGAGTAAAATTAAAGTGGGGTTACCACAAAATAAAAGGAAATCAGATAATGAAAAAAGAATGAGAGAGGATCAGAAAGATAGCAGAGCAATCATTCATTGGAAGAACTAACTAGAACTAACTAGATAGTATTATGTGTTGAAAGAGCATAATAGGCAGCATTGGCTCTGTTGAGCGATAAAAGGGAGCATGACCAATGGCTGGTGCAGATGTCCCATGGTGTGAATATTTTCAATACTACTGACTTTCAGTGAGCATATTAGAGTGGAGAGAGGATGCAGGAACAATAAGCAGACAGGAGGATTCACAGCATAGCAAAGTCCAGGTAGAGAGCAATAAACTGGGTTTAGCTGCGGGATACTGATTGAGGTCGCAGTTCAGGTCTGTAGGGTACCGACTAAGGTGGCAGCTACACAACAGGAAATTCATTAGGACATCCTTACAAGGGAAAAAAGTGATACCTCATGAAGGATGGCTTGGATTTTAACAGTATTTATGTATTTATTTATTGATTATTTTTCAGCACTCCCAATGATACTGTTTTTATGGACACAGTTTGGTTTTAAGAAAACTTACCTAGTGAAGCACTTGCATCTTCAGCATTCTAATTGTAATGTTAAAAAAAACAAAACTGCAATTTTTAAACTGAAAATCTTCTCTGTTCCCTCACTCACCCTGGTCCATCATGGTTTATGACTCTCAGAAGTCCCAGTAAAGGTTGGTGCGCAATGGCTGTAGGCACAGGGCATCACATTCCTATACAGTATTGGAGCAGATTATTTTAAATAGAGGTTTTTTATTTTTTGTTTTTACTTTTTTGCTACTAATCAATTACTCAATAATAATTTTACTTTGTTACATTTTCCTGTAGAAGTAATTATAAGGGACCATTGATGTTATTAGTAAAGTGGAAAAATAACAACAGCAGACTGGGGCTGTGCTTGGTGGTAAAACACATGCAATATCGTGGAGAACTGGGGTGTCCCCTTGCAGGTGCACCATGTTCTGCAATGGACCAGTTTGCAAAGCAGAAACAGGGAACTGCTAGTACAGCATGCCAGCTCACTTCAGACTTTGGGTACAACACAAACCAGGAGCAACAGCATGCCTTAGTTAGTTTAAACACTTGCACAGCTCAGTAAAGGGGTCCTGCATGGAAAGAACATATAGGAGGTGGACATTAAACATAGTTCATGGTATTGTTTCATTTTTACCTGGTCTTTTATTTTCAATGCTTAAAACACTGAATGCACTCACTGGACATGTAAAAGTGCAGACTGTAAACGCCAATGCTGCCTGTAATAAGTTAAAGTAAACTATGACTTAGTTTGTATTGCATTTGATCTAAACCCTCCACAGCTCTGTAACAGTACAAGATCACAAATCAAACTGTTACATTCAAATCTGATTGAAGCTGCCACTTTTACAGGATCTGTTACAAGTTGAAATCATGTTTATACCCAAAATTCCCATCATTCATACTAATTACCTGTGTGAATTCAAAAGTATTCAGTTTCCTCTAAAAGTGTGTTTTGCAATGACCATCAGCAAAAGCCAACTTACTGGGAAAAGCAAAAATTAATCTACAAAAAGAATGTAAATTATATGTAGCATGTTTAAGAGTAAGGAGCTCTTATGGACTAATAAAAACAAATATTATATACAGAAAAATACTCAGTTACTAACATAATACTTCTTATAGATCCAATTAACCCTAATAGAACCAAGGACCACTGTCTTTGGAAATTTCCTATGCAAAAAAATAATTCTAATATGGAGACACAGGAACACATTAGTTGTTGCTGCTTCTTTAAGGCTCCATATTCCTAGATGACTTTAGTTAGAGTTAGATGACTGCCTACACACTTTGTTTTGTGAAATTTTGCAGATTGCATGTCTTTTATGTACCTATTTAGTCATTGACATGAGCGTGACTATGTGTGAGTATGACCTGTGATGGGCTGATGTCCATGAAGTCAGAGCAACAGAAAGACTGCCCAGCTTCATTGTATTGCATAGCAAAAATCAGTTACAGAAATTAAAAGATGGCTGGAGGGATCGGTACATTCATTTTTGAAACCTGTATACAGTATGGAATTTAAAGTTAGAGGGAATCAGAATTGTTCACATACACATAAGGGGGACAACAAAGGAGCAAAATGACACTTTATTCCGTTACATAGCCATCTTGTGCATCTGTCAGCATTTGCCACCAAGTACCATTGCACCCATCAGGTACATCCTCTATGGAAAGTTTCAAAGAGCTGACACATCCAAGCAGAAGATCATATTTCGTTTATTATGAAACTACCATCTGTACTTTTACCTTTCACAGTCTGTTTTATTTCCTTTTCTGTTGACTTTATCATTGATATCAACCTAAGTAATGCTGGTGCATTGGGATTGTGCCTATTACTGAAACAAACATTAAGGCTTGAAATTTTCCGCCTGGGCTTGAGAAACAGCAGAGAATTGCCTTCTAGTTAACACACTTTTGTCAGGCCACTGCTGTGCACCATTAGCATTAACTGCACTGCTCAATGGTAACTGCCCATGTTCATATTAGCTGCACAAAAAAATCCACATGATAAAATCGGTCTAAATAAATAAATATTAAAAATGTTTATTTAGCTTGTCTCATCATTGCTTTCTGTTCAGTTTCATTTTGAAACTTACTGCTGACAATATTCCAATTTGTATTGCATATAAAAATCTAAGCATCAATACTGCATAATAATTGCATCTTCTTTGTTAAAAACATAGAACAAATAAATTGGAAAACAACTTTTTCTCCTAATGAAATTTGATGTCTATATTTGTTCCATGATAATAAGCCTAGAAATGCCATTGGCTGTGAATGCAAGAATCTGCATCGTGCTAAGGGAGCAGCAGGCAAAGTGCATGGTTATTTTCCATACCTCAGTACAGATCACGCATGAAATTATTTGCTCTTCAGTGGGTTTTAATACATCTGAAGTTAGCGGGAATGCAATCACTGAGGGGAATCTGCCTGCTGAGTGTCAATTGCGTTTTGTGCCGTCAAATTATTTTTGTGATTATTCTGGATTTGGAAGTGAGTTTTGCCTGCGTCCCTCACATAAGCAAGCATAGTCAGCGGCAAGCATTTTATCAGCTTAAAAGGAAGATGAAAATCCTATTAAAAAGCAAACTCGCTGTATGATACAGAGCTTGCTAGGTTTGAAAAACTCCAACTGCTTTATAATTTTTGTGAATATTTATTTCCTTTTATGTAGGTTATGTTGTTATTGGTGGGTGGCACAGTAGCATTAATGCCTCATAACGCTTGGCCTCTGGTCTCTGATTGCTGGCTGAAATGGTTGGCGTGGAGTCTAAATGTTAGTGAGGGCTTTTCTATTTTTCCCATAGTTGAACGACCTGTAAGGTTGTTTGGTGTTTTATCGAGTGCACAGAGTGTTTATAAGTACAGCCTGTGAATGAGTTGTTTCTCAATCAGTTTAGGTTCCCGGCAGGTTACCTTCCAAGGTAAGCTCTGGCTTTATGTGAACGTGCACTGAATAAAGTAGGTTACAAAAAAGGTTGGATGACAGATGAATGCTTTCAGTTGTGACTGGTTTAGCAGGTGGTAGCAGAATCTAGAATAAAGGTTTCTGATTCCAAAAAGGAAAATGCTTCCCACTGTACATTAAAAGATTTTTGACAGCAACGGGTCTTAATTACTGTAATAACTACAATTATTTTGCTTGAAAAGTAATTTAACCTAAGAAACAACATTTTGCTTATTTTAAGTAAGATAGGTTAATCTGCATGTAGTTAATTTTGCTTTTGTTCAAGGAATAATCATCTTTGTAAAAGGAATAAATGTTGTTTCTGTTCATTAAAACATTTTCACCACTACAAGTGCTATTAGCAGTTTCCATAATAAGCCTACAATAAACAGAGTATTATTTGCAAGTCAAATATTAAATTGGTGGTTGAATGAAATATTGATCTAATGATTAACACGTAGTGCCATATCACAATATAAAATAAATGAAGGTTTGGACTTTAAAGACATTAGAACAATATAACAATGTTGACGAGAACAGACCATTCAGCCCTCTCCACCTTATTTCTCCAAAATGACATCAAGCCAGATTTTGAAGGTCGCTGAAGTTTAACTGCGTACCACACTACTTGGTAATTTATTCCATGTCTTTTTGGTTTGTGTGAAGAAAACCTTTCTAAAGTTTGTGCACAATTTACACTTAAGTTTCCAATTGTACCCCTGTGTTCTTGTTGAACTCATTTTAAAGTAACATAATATATGGCGCAGTGGTTAGAAGGCTTTAGACCTCCTACCATGAGGTTGGGGGTTTAGATCCTGCTACAGACACTGTGTGACCATGAACAAGCCACTTCATCTGCCTGTGCCCTAATTGGAAAAATAAAAGAAATGTCACCAATTGTATCTCAAATGTTGTAAAGGCGTCCATCAAATAAGTAAATATAATTCCTTTCATAATTTTGAAACCTTCAATCATATCACCTCTTAGTCACCAATTGTTTAATCTGAAAAGGTTCAGCTCCTTTAACTCATTCATTTTCCAGATTGACTTAACAGCCTCTGGGAATCTTACCATATTTTGAAGTATTGAACTTAAAGCATGAATCAACCCTATTTGTGGCACCAGTCAATCACAACACACTCAGCAGGATAATCCAAAGACGCCAGATAGCCAACACATACCTCTCTAGTATTGGGAGGAAAGGATTATTGAAACCCAAAGTGTATTTATTCATCTATTGTCTATCCCAATTATCTAGTTTATGTTCACATGGGAAAGAAAGTTTATTAGTACTATTTTTAGAAACATTTATGGATTTTATTGAAATATGTTAAACCTAAAATGTTCATTTTCATTTTGAAACATACTTCCTTTTATAAAGGGTATTTTTGAAATCTGAATAATATAAGATGGTACACTAGGTGGCAAATTAAAAGAAGGAACTACAACATGACAGGCATCTCTTGTATTATGCACAACTCTAAAAAGAAACCTACTGAGGAAAATTAACCACACATCAAACAACTCAGAAAATGTATCCATGGTGTAACTTTTAGGTGCATTTGGACTTTGTGTCATGCATGCACGAGGTTTGTGCTAACCTGCTGAGGTGAAGGAAGGCACTGTTGTTAACATTCTCTTCTCCTTCTCTTACCGCAACACTAAGAACCCACCCAGTGAGGGCAATGATCTACGCCCCTTCTGGTCTGCAATTTTGCAATATAAGAAGCCTGGCTGCCCGGAAGGAGGCGTTTGCAAACAGAGTGAACTGCCGAACGAAGCTCCTGTGATTGATCCTTATTTCTATGGACAAGAGACGAATGTCTTTTGTTGATTATTTGCCCAAGCAAACTGGTTTATAGATGCCAAGAGTTCTATTTTTTTGTTGGGCTTCATCTTATTAAACAATATGACCTGGCTGGTGTCCTAACTATTCACCCACTCTATGACCTGTCATTCCTATACCTGGCCACATTAGTTTTCTGATTTAAAAGTTGAGGTATTTACATTTCTTAGTTATTTCAAAGAGTCAGCTATCACATTTTTGTTTACTAAATATTTTTGTAACAGGGAGTCATATTTAAAAAATACAACAATAATAAAATGCAATTATAGGTGTTAGTGAATTATATGAAATACATGCTTTTCAACAGCACTTTTCATGAAGTTGAAAATATAGCCCGGGTAGGCTTATGGTGGCTTAGTGGCATTCATGCACAGCAAATTCCTACTCAAGCAATATAAAAACTGTCATTGATTGATGTCTTATTACCTTTTGGTTGTGGAAAGATTATGAAAAACTGCAGTTAAAATTTCTTAAACAGAACATTTTTGAAAGATGTAGCCGATGAGTTAAAATCTGTTTAAATGTCAAGGCAAAATTGTTTGTCTATTGCCAATAAATTATAGTGTCAGAGAAATACTGCAACATTATAAACAGCAGTTAATGCAGCCGTAACGTTGTTGTTAGGGTAAAGTAAATATTGTGGACATATTTGTTCTTTCTATGGTACTCACATATTCTTTTCCTCTAACTGTGCTTTCATTTCTATAAAAGTGACTTTTTTACTTTTTACAATGACTTTACCTTAAGCTGGTGTACTAGTGGTTTACATGCGCCTGTACAACTCTAGCATTTGACTAACTTGTATTGGAGATCCATTTTGTCATCAAGAGCACTTGTCGGACCCTTTAAAGTATAGTACAGTATATAATATCTACTAAATAATAAGACACTAAGGTCTGTGGGTCAAGTCCCTCAGAGCAATCTGATTGGTCAGCTTGGTTTTGGAGCTCAACGAAAGAGGAAGTGCAAGTGTGAGGCAGACAAGGAAGAGTTAAGGCAAACACTGAGAGAGTCACCTTCAAAGGCAGAAAGTGTAAAACCGGACAAGAAGTGAGAAAGGCGCCTTAAAAATAATGACAGTCTGAGAAGTGGGCTTTATGGGATCATGCTCAAGAAAGGGACAGGGTCATACACACAAATACAGTGGAGAGGCATTGAAAGTACACATGGGCATGAGATAAAATAATTTAAAAATAGTTCTAAATAGAGAAATATATTCATATAGAATACTATATATATTACCCTTAAGGTAAATTTGAAACAGTAAACTAATCCATAACTGAAGTTGCATAGAGCATTTAAACAAATTCACATATTCACCAATGATTTTCAATTGAAAATTTTGAGAAATCTCAAAGAAAATGTAACTTTTCTAGCAAAGTCCCCTTAAGAATAACTATGCCAAATTTCAACAAACTTTCATGTGAGAGCTGAGTTGCTTTGTGTAAATAGACAGACAGATATGGTGGCTGCAGTAGGTATTTTTCACATTATATGCAAACACACCTGAAAATAGATGCTGGATGAAAGCTTCACACAGAAAGTGTGAGAAGATAAAACACACAAAAAAGCAAGGACTTTAGTCATAAATTATAAGATAAATCATCCTCATCCAAACATTTTTGATCTTGTATTCTCCCATTACAGTTCGCAAGAAATCAAAGATTGTCCCAAAAGCTTTGGCTAAAAGTTAGAACGGCGGCCCCAAATGTGGTGCCAGTTCACATCTATATAGGGCTGATTTACAATTGCCAAAATCATATACAGAAAAATATAAACAGTAAAAGCAGTGGCTAATGAGCTATACATAATATTACACTTTGAAATATTTGACATAAAAATGAAACTACATAAGGAACCAACACTCTTTAGAAAGGAAATACAGAAAAAGTTGCATGGGATTGATTGTTTATGCTCTACTAAAACTAGTTAACTTTAGGTTGAGCTGCTTGTAGTTTTTCAATTCTTAACACGCTTTACAACTGAGGATCTGGAAAATAAGATTGGAATAATTACACTGTATGCCCTTTGTTTACTTTTTAATATACTGTATGGCACCTTTTTAAGTATACATATTATTGTGATTAATGGGCTCTCCAAATTACCATTATATTTAAAAGCAGATTGATTAATCAACCAGTTGATGAACTAATTAACTAAGAATAAATGAATCCCATTATTTAAATTAAATGATAGACACATTGCATTTATACCTTTTAAGTAAAATTCGTAAGTTGATGCAATCAGCAGTAGTGATTTGAATTTACATAAGAGCATAAGAAAAAGCCTGATGACTTCAATACTAATGACAGCATTTAATGAGGTTTATATAATATGATCTCTTGAGCATGTTATAAATGCTGACCCCTTTAATCTTGATTCTTGATTCAGCATTAATTCTTTCTGCTCACAGTTCAGCTGTTTTCTGATGCTGACTAGTTCAGAGTGACCCTCTTAAGTACTCTTGGTATAACGAAGGGCATCACATTGTCCTGTCATTTAGGGGCGGGTGGTTATATGAACATACAAAATCCTAAGAGAGTGTAACAAAATTTTGGGGCACAGATTTTGTACACTTTGATAGCATAACATGCAGTGTAAATGCTTGAATGGATGGACTGAAATCTCGACAGGGAGTGAAATCTTACCCAGCCAGGAATCCATAGTAGATGGACTACCTAAGTGGAGGTGCAACTTGGCTGGAACAGGAACCAGCTGGGACAATTATATAATGAATGGATAGGCGGAGACTGATTATTAGGGACAGTTTATCCCCCAGGGTGTAAGGTGGCAGTGTTACTCTGTTATGGTCCCTGTTTGGAGTCCATCAGGGTTTCATGGGACCTGTAGTTCAGAAGGGCATCCCTGTTAGAATCCTTGGGTTCCACTAGTCAACGCTGCTGGGATAAGGTCTCCCTACTTTGGGAAGCTTCTGTATGACCCGGAAGTGCTTCCGTCATGCTTCATCTACCAGGTCAACATAAAAGGAACCATCTAATAGGTGAGTTGGAGTGAGGAGGTGTGGGGGCGAAGCTTACCGGAGGATTGGAATGTGAGAAAGGAAACTTTAATCAATGGTAATGATTAAACTTTGGACTGTGATTTGTCTGTTTAGTGAAGGTGCTGTATGAGTAAATAACCTTTGAATCCATGACTGTGTTGGGTGTAATTGTGTCTGGAGTTTTGGGGCCCAGTGGCACCACCTTTTGGTCACAGCGGGTATCGTGCACTATGAGGGTGGTACTGGATGCTGGTTAAGTAAACTTTGGACTAATGTATCTGAATGCAGTAGCAAGGCTGAGCTGATATTAAAAATATAATAAAGGTACTGGTTATCATTATTTAAATGAACAGTTTTATATTCTAATATCCCAGTTACACCATGCATTGAGTGTTCAACCAAAATGGAGCAATGCACCTACTGACTAAACGCTGTAAGTAATAATGCTTGATTTTGTTTTAAATTTAGTACAGTTTTAGTTAACACGCTCAGAGCGCTATACAGTAATATAATCATGCATTTTGTGAATCTTGTAGTTTAGAAGAGGGCCATTATAATTTCCAGTCTGTTCCAGGAGCAATGGGTGCAAGACAGGTATCAAATGGACCAGAGTCGATCATACTCATATATACACACTACCCCAGGACTGATTTAGAAATGATAATTAGCCTAAGATGTGTTTCTTTGGAATGTGGGAGCAAAACTAAAGGATTAAGAGAAAAAACAATGTAATCTTGGGAGGAACATACAAATGCCACACAAATCAGGATTTGAACCCAGAGCACTGGATCAGTGTGGATGCAGGGATAACCTATATACATTTATATAAAAACACACACACACACACACAAACATTTTTTTTTAAATAGAGAAACATCTTTTAACTGATTTTTTTTAATACATTAACTGAATTGACTTAAACTGAATACTATTAGTCAAGTAATTGGCATAATGATAAAGTGGTCAGCTACATAAGTCTTGTATTCAGTTCTTGACTTGGGCACTGTCATGATAGCCTTAGCACATATTCTCCATATCAGAATAGGCTTTTATCCACCATGCCTAGATATGAGCAGTTTAGGTTGATAGTCAAATCTAAATTGACCTTGTGTGGGTAAGTATGGTAAGGGATGCTCTCACATCATGTCTGGCGATTATTCCTGCCTTGCACCCAGTACTGCTGAAATAGGCTAATGCCTCCTGCAGACTTGTGACATACATAACAAGGAAAATAGAAGAAAAAAAAGGCACCATACAAACAAGAGATCATGAGAAATGCCCATAACTTAATTTTCTTTATTGTGAAAATCAGGGAAGTCTGAATATTAGTAAAAAGTTAGGAATGTGAATATCTAGTAAAAGGACAGCATGTGCAGGGCAATTTTAATGAAAACAGATTTTTTTTTGTACTTAGGTGCACTATTTTTTGTCATTTGTGCCAAGGAGATTTGACTCAGTTATAAGTCTACAGATGCATATTCTGAAACTATGTGTGTCCTACTTATGATCCATATGTAATCTGTGCAACAATCCGATTATTGGCTTCATGTTTCAGCTCTGATTCACTCAGCTATAACATTTGGTCATCAGATCCTATAAAGGCTTCTAATGGATTTAGGGATGTTATAAAATAATTAAATACTTCTTAATTAATGCAAACCATGGTTCTATTTTGGTGACTTACTGCAGACACATAAATTGACACATTCTAAAAGAAACTTAAGAGTTTTAGCAATAAAAAGATGAAAGGCGACCTTGATCTTTGCTTAGTGTGTTGCTTTGGTTTTAGATTTTT
Source organism: Erpetoichthys calabaricus (assembly GCF_900747795.2). Taxonomy (NCBI): domain Eukaryota; kingdom Metazoa; phylum Chordata; class Cladistia; order Polypteriformes; family Polypteridae; genus Erpetoichthys; species Erpetoichthys calabaricus. Next base: position 175,488,927 of record NC_041394.2, read on the forward strand.
TTCCTTTTATTAGTTCACTGTGAACTTGATTTTCTATTTCCTTCACTAACTTTGAAAATAACCTTCTGATCAGCTTTGGAGAAGCCCATTTTCTTTAATATGGTCTTCTGGAGAAAAGATAAAAAGGAGTGTAATATTCTATCAATGATATGCACAACTTCACTTAGTTGCAGCAGAGACCTAATTGAAATATTCAGTTGAAAAAAAGACAGTGGCCACATGGGGATAGCACAACATCAGCAACAATACTTAGATATGCTGTTGGACTAAAATGATAATCAATTGTTATGAAGAGGTTAAATATGTGCTAAGAAAGCATTCCTGACGTTACACAAACCCACCACCTGTTATGATTCAAGTGTACTGCTATAGCAAAGAGGATATAGGTCTTTCAAACAATCCATGAACAAGACCTATCCCAGACAGCCTCACCCCAAACTCCACAGGCTGGCTTTGGCCTGCCAGACTTAAAAGGGGCCCAGCATAATGAGACATTTGTCCCTATATATTATTGTGAGAAGAAAATAACCAGGAGTTGCAAACATTTGGATAAAAAATGTGTCAGAGACAAAAAGGTGTCAAAGCCATTGTAAGAAGACATGATGGCAAATCAGAAAATTTAAAGTCAAGGACATAAGTTTAATTAAAAAATGCCTACTTTCCTATCTATGCTAAACTCTTTCTTTGTTTATCCAACCGAGGGAAACTGAAATATAGAAATCCTTCTGTATTTGTGGCACTACCTGTGAAGCATCATGATTACGTGACTTTTCTCCCATGCTACGTAAACACACAATGGAATGATTGAAAGCAAAATTAAACTTAATTTAAACAAAATAATTGTAAATGGTTACAAATCTCTATAAATAGTTTCCCATGGTAAAAAGTCCAAAACTTTGCAAACTTTATGTATAATAATATGCCTTTACTACAACCTGGCTTTCAATTTTTTTATGTTTAACACATGCTCTGAGACCAGTTACCATTCAGTGGGAGGTCTTGGAAGTAATGCAAAGCTACTTTACCTGGGAGTTTCTGTAAACTAAACTGGCGACACAATGGTACTGTACAAGAAGGGCCAGAGAAGACTGTACTTGCTAAAGAGACTCAGGTCTTTTGATCTGTGCAGCAAGTGCTGCTGGAAATGCTCTACCAGTTCATAGTAGCTAGTGTGGTGTTCTATGTTGCAGCCTCCTGGTGAAGTCACCTGAGCTCAAGGAAAGCATAATGTCTGAACAAACTTATCAATAAAGCCTGCCCCATCACAGTGCAAACCCTGGACACACTAGAAGATTTTGTGGAAAAGACGATGATGGCTAAATTGGATGCCATCATGAAAAATTCCATCCAACCCCTCCAGGAGGCGCTGTCTTGGAGGACTTTTAGCCATAGGCTCATTCCACCATGGTGTGCTAAGAAGCACCTCTGGGAGTCTTTTCTGTCCACTGCTATCAGGTAATTCAATTCTTCTACCCAATGTACTAGTTAAGGTTATTTATTTGTGTATTTATTTATTTATGCATTGATTGATTGGATCTATTATGTATCTAGTGAGAGTCTTTATTTCTTATTTTTCATGTTTCTACTGCTGTATACATTTGAATTTTCCCATGGGATCAATAAAATTTATCTGATCTAATTTAATCTAAGAACAAAGGTATTTTTTTTGCATCTGCAATCATTTTCATATATTAATTCTTCATGGTCTTGTGGTGTTATGGGTCCACAGCTCTTCCAGCAAAGGCCAGTTAAATAAATAATCACCGCGCTCGTGGCTTAGCGAGGGGGCGTGGTGGCTGTAGCGAGCCGCAGGGCGATCTGCGGTGTGGGCGTTTCTCACCTAAGTGTACAGGTGAGCGACTGCCCACATCCGTGATTGTTCCTGTGGCTAATGCGCTGCAGCTGCCATGTCCTCTCTGCATATATAGAGAAGCCCGAGACGGTTAGAGGAGAAGTACAAGAGAATGGAAACAGAACGGGAGGTTGTAGAAGAAAGCAGGAAGCAAGAGAAAGAGAGCGAGTGCGCCGGTGCGAGTGAGTGAGTGAGTGAGTGAGTGAGTGAGTGAGTGAGTGAGTGAGCGAGCGAGCGAGCGAGAGCAGGCTTGCAGCAGCTGAATAGGCAACCTGGGGTGTTAGGCCGACACCCAGGCGTAGTAGTTGTTGTTGCTCCCGCAGAGTTTTATGAAGGACAGGAGTGACTGGAAGGTGGATGATTCTCCACGGATGACCGCGGGAATCAGGACATGAGAACGTGGTGTCCACCACGTGAGAGCCTTGGCCATTGGTGGGATTTCCCAGGTCACTGTCAGGGGGAGCCGACCGGAGCCAAGGATCGGAAAGGCGACTGACAGTAACAGTAGGAGTAGACAGAAGGTCAGCTGCAATGAGAGCATCTCTCCTGTTGAGCAGCCCAGATGGGAGTAGCAGGGAAGCCGCCAGGGTAACCGAAGAAGCACTGGGCTTGTTATTTGTTTTTAAAGACTGCTTCCTGTTGAACGTTTTAACCTCGTTTTAAAGGATAGTTGTTTTGTGTATTTCAACCTCCACACGTTTCGTTTTAAGGATTATTTATTTATTGAACATTACACTACTGCACTTGATTTGGACACTGTTTTGATTCTTTTAATAAAAGCACTTTGTTACACCATCCCCTTGCTCAAATGTTATTGCCTCACTGTCTAGCTCATCGGTGACATTACCGACGGTGTTGGGTTCAAGGGCTCCCTAACAGAAGAGGGGAGCATGGAGCCGAACATCGTCACAGGTCTACCTGTTATTTAGTACTTAAATAAAGACCTCTAGAAGAAAAAAAAATCATAATTTCCTGTCACATGTCATAAACATTTTGTTTAGTCATCAGACGTGCATGTTGTGTTTGTACTGGTAAGAGGACACTCAGTTTGGCAATGGAAGAGCTGCCAAGAAGGGTTCAGCAGGTGCTGCAGCACCCCCTGGCGGCGCCCACAGAACCCAACAGGGCTGTATCAAACTCCAATTCCCATGGAGCTTTACGGGAGTCCAAGGCACTGCTGCAACCCAGGGTGACTGCCACCTAGCACTCCATTGGAGGTAATGCTCTGTCCACGCTTCCTCCACCAGTCCTTCCATCGTGGAGGCATCCTGGTCCACCACACTGATTATTAGAGACATGTACACTTCTTAAGAAGAACAAATGTGACTTGACGAGATGATTAGCGTTACTCAAAAACAGCTAAAAAATAACAAGAATATGAATGATACAAACCTGTTTGACTGGAGCCAGTGACATAATAATGACTTGCATTGTCCAGGATAGCTTCTCCAGGACATTGCCTCATTCTAAGAAAAATGTTTTTCTTAGGGAGAAAGATAGGACAAGAATCATTAGCACTATTTACTCTAAACTATCATTAGGAAAAATTAAGATACTAATGGCTCTCTTTGGTATAGAAATTTATGTATGGAAAAATAGCTGATATGAGACTGGTTGGTTCGCTCCAGTCTGTCTTTGAGTTCAGTCAATGCATCTGCTATCTGCTGAGTAGGATCTTCTTTGAAATAATGTAATAAATAAATGGATAGTTGGTAAAAAAGTTGTGAAAATTGATTAAAAACTGTTCACAAATTCAACAGTGTTTACTGTTGTCTTAAGACTGAAGCCAGAAAGTACATCTTCACATAAAGAAAAACTACAAAATTATTTACAATAGTAGAAGTGGAAACCATGACAACTTTTAAAAAGCATTTGAATGAAAGATCGAGACAACTTACTTATTAATTAAGAAAATATAAGCTTGATGGACTGACCTATCTCTTCTTGCTTATCAGACTTTTTATGTTCTTACATTCTAAATATTCAATGAGAAATGGTTCTTGGGAAGACCTGAAACAGCAAGATGGCTGTGGTTGTGGACATCAACATGTGTGACTGAAAGATGGCTAATCTTTGAAAGGTGGATATTCAGTACTGATTGAAGGGTGTTTAATCTGTTTTTTATTTTATTTTTTGCATTTTTTCTTGTTTTGCTTAACACTGTAGGCAAGAAGTTTTGAAGTTGAAGTAAAAAACTGTAGGATTTATGCTGAGTGAGCACTTCTGACTGCCAGGATAGTGTACAGTCAATGTGTTTCTGGAATACCTGAAACAGTGAAGTATTTTCAGCATCTATCTATCAGACAGAAAAAGGCTTGGCCTACACTCTATTTCAACATTTTATACCTTAGATTTTTTTTCTTTATATAACTCCTTATAAATGATATTGTATGTGTCAGGTTGCAATGGAATAGCAGACAGTATTGCTGTCACAAAGTAATTGAACCCAGTTCAATCCCCTGCTATTATATCTTCTTTATGGACTTGCATGTTGTTCCTGTACTCCTATAGGTTTCCATCTGCAGGTGACCGACACTCTGTTTCCTTAATTGGTCACGTTAAATTCACCTGCTATGAGACAGTGCAGTCTTACTCCCTCCTTGTGCCTATTAACAGGTATAGAAAGGGAATGAGACGGACAGATGATATGTACTGTCTATAAATATACTGTTCATCACAGCAGGAAGCAAAATGTTGTAGCCATGCTCCTGCCACTAGCTGTCAAGGGCCTGGGGAGAGATGGTATGTGTCTCTAATGTAAATGTGTTTGAGATGCTACTGCCTCTTTAACTCTGGAATTTGTATCAAATGTCTTGTGCTTTGTCTCTGTCTTTTTTCTAACTGGACACAGCAGTAGCCACTGGGCGCTGGATCCTGCAGGTCTCACACTGGTAGAGAATTTTAAATTGATAAAACTGTGAAAGAAAAGAAAAGAAAGAAAAGAGTATGACTATAATTCACAGTAAATGCTTAATCATTCTACACTAAAAGAAAAAAAAAAAGAGAAAAATATCTCCGGCGGTGCAAACTATTTTTTATTCACCCAAGCATTCATAATTAGTGCCACTTCATTTTGTGCTTGGCAAGACACATGACGAAACTCGGCACAACAGCTGTAATTAAACTCACTCTAATTGAATTTCTACTTAACACTAGTCATTGACTGCCTTCGAATTTGATTCACCTCCAAACATTGGGTCACTTATCAAGTGGTAAATTTATGCAGGTCTAGTGCGACTGAGGCTCACAACTGGTGCATTGTATGGATTTAACTGTAAACGACTAACAGAGAGGTGGGAAAGTGGAAGAATTCTGGAATAGTCAAGGACTGTATTTGTCAGTCTGCTGTGCAGTGACAGTTTAAGCTAATGAACATTCCTAAAAGTATATTTTCAGTAGAGTGGTGAAGAAAAGCTCCAGATGGATCTTATACCACTAAGAAGGCAGAATTTAAAAAATTATACATATGGTAAAAGCTGCAAAATCATGTACCAAGTGCTAACATCTGAGGATCATAAGAGAAATGCTCAATAATGAGCAGGGGAACCCCTTTTTTTTTAGCAGGAGGTTACAAAGGGGAGGCTTCCCTAAAAGCAGGATTATAGACATAATGAAGAAATACCACTAATATGGCCGGCAAAGAATTTAGTTGCAGTTGTGAGTCAATGTCTTCCAATATCAACTGAGACCGATACTTTTATAAATTAATGTCGGATTAATTTTAATCATGTTATGTAATTAACCAGAAAATATATAGCAGGTTAAAAAAAATAATCAAAGAATCTTACATGAACCCATCAACGCAGGTTTGCTCTAGTAGCTCTTATGGCACAACTGGAGAATCATATTTACCATCTTTCTTTTTATTTCAAGTGATGAGTCCAAAGTTTTCATAACTTTACTAAAAAGTTTAAATGAGAATGCTGTTTGATGGACGTGGCTTCAATACCTATATTAACCATTATAAGGATGTCCTTTCACTAATTACAGACATTTCAATTCAATTAATTTCAGTTCAAGAATTGAAACAGAATAGTGGGGGGTCATTAACAATTTACAGTTATTACCATTTGTATTCACCCATGAAATGCAATTAATATTCAAAGCTGTAAATATTTGCACTCAATAAGCTTATATAACCTGTTTATAGGAACATCTACAAATGAGACAATGAAGCTGAGGGGGTCTTACAGGACTGCTTTGAAACAACTGATTGGCAGATGTTTGAGGATGCAGCTGATGGCAACATCAATGAATTCACAGACTCTGTCACAGGATATATCAGCAAGTGCATTGATGATGTTGTCACTAAAACCACCATTTGCATATATCCTAACCAGAAACCCTGGGTAAATAGGGGGATCCGGGCTAAGCTCAAGGTGCGGACCTCTGCCTTTGGCTCAGGGGACTCTGATGCATACAAAGCAGCCAGATTCGACCTCCGGAGGTCCATCAAGAAGGCCAAACGGGACTACAGGGACAAAGTGAAGTCAAGCTACCATAGCTCTGACACCAAGCGCCTGTGGAATGGACTGTGCTGCATCACTGACTATAAAAAGAAAAACACAGTCAGTGTTCAGCCCACTGCATGTCTTGCAGACGAGCTCAACACTTTCTATGCTCGTTTTGATGCAGCCAACAAAGAACAGGTGCTATATCCTCAAGGGGGCAGTGAATCTGTCACTCTGATCCTTGAAACGTCTGATGTGAGAAGGTCCTTCAAAAAGGTCAATCCTCGCAAAGTTCCGGGACCAGATGGCATCCCAGGCCGTGCCCTGAGGGCGTGTGCTGACCAGCTAGCAGGTGTGTTCACCAACATTTTCAATCTCTCCCTGAGGCAGTCAGTGGTCCCCACTTCCTTCAAGGCATCCACCATCATTCCTGTCCCAAAGAAACCGGTGGTCTCCTGTTTGAATGACTATCACCCGGTTGCACTGACATCGGTCATTATGAAGTGTTTCGAGCAACTAGTCAAAGGTTACATCTGCTCCTCCCTCCCTGACACGCTGGATCCTCTCCAATTTGCTTACAGAGCAAACAGATCGACAGAGGATGCCGTTGCGCTAACAATAAACACTGCCCTCACCCACCTGGAAAGAGGAAATACATGTAAGAATGCTGTTCATAGATTACAGCTCGGCATTCAACACCATCATCCCCTCAAAACTTGTCTTGAAGCTTGACGACCTTGGGTTGGGGACGACCATCTGCAGATGGATTTTCTCTTTCCTCACAAACAGGCCCCAGGTAGTGAGAGTTGGCAAACACACGTCCTCATCACTCATTTTAAACACAGGAGCGCCGCAGGGCTGTGTGCTTAGCCCCCTCTTGTATTCCTTGTTCACCCACGACTATGTTGCAAAACATGGCACAAACACCATCATCAAGTTTGTAGACGATACAACCATCATAGGCCTTATCACTGACAAGGATGAGACGGCCTACAGAGAGGAGGTGCTGGCATTGAGTAATTGGTGCTTAGATAACAACTTGTCTCTTAACGTCAGCAAAACCAAGGAGATGATTGTGGACTATCGAAAACAACAAGGCAGAGAACACCAGGCCATCTACATCAGCGGCATAGAAGTTGAAAGGGTTAACAGCTTCAAGTTCCTCGGAGTAAACATCACCGAGGATCTCTCGTGGACCCTTCACATAGACACTGTGGTCAAGAAAGCTCGCCAGCGGCTCTACTTCCTGAGGAGGCTGAGGAAGTTTGGCATGAATGCCAACATCACCTCAAACTTTTACAGGAGTGTGGTCGAGAGTCTGCTGACGGGCTGCATTACCGTCTGGTATGGGAGCTGCTCTGCCAGCAGCCGGAAATCACTACAGAGAGTGGTGAAGGCAGCAGAGCACATCACGAGCAAGAGTCTTCCTGCCATTGAAGACATTTACCTCCATCAGTGCTTGCGTAAGACAAGCAGCATCATAAAGGACCACAGCCATCCAGCACGCCAGCTGTTCTCCTTGTTACCGTCTGGCAGACGATACAGGAGTCTGGCTGCTCGGACTACAAGACTTAAGAACAGCTTTTACCACCAGGCCATTCGACTCCTCAATAGCAACACCTGAACACTTACATACACTTACATTACATCTACATTGCACTACATCTACATTGCACTACTCACACACAAACTGTACCTGCACACACTCAGAATACTGACTGGAACATGCATCTGCACTTTATGGAATATGCATCTGTACTTTTAAAACATTATCTGTGCAATAACTGTCATTTGTACTTGCTGCTCATTCAACTCATATTGCTCTATAACTTCTTTTAAAACATACACATTTTATTTTATATGGCTTGTCTATTTTTAACTTGTAATCTTTTTTAAGCTTTATTGGATCTAGGCTGAGTGACTTGTTTTTCTCGTCATACACATTTCATTGTATGTTGACCCTGTGTTAACCTATATATGACAAATAAACCTAAACCTAACCTAAACCTAAAGTATTCATTCATATACCCTTCTATACTTATTATTATTATGCTACTGTACATTGCTTGGTTATTATGTGTTTTTGCTTTTGTTTTCAGTTTTATGCTGTAAGAAAACATTCCATGAGCTTTGCCAAGAGAAACTCTGAGAAGGCCTTTTGCTCAAAGATTTTCTAGCATTCACATGCATTTATTTCTAGTAGGATTGACTACTGCAATACGGTGTTCACTGTTTGTTCAAATTGTTTTTTATACAGCTTCTAGTTAATCCTAAATGCTGCTGCAAGAATTATTACAAGAACAAGAAAATATGAACACTTAACTCCAGTTCTAAAATCCTTACACATCCTCCTGGTTAAGTTTAGGGCAGAATTCAGAATCCTACTTTTAACATATAAAGCATTAAATGGCCAAGGTCTGGTTTACTTGTCTGAACTTCCCATTACTTACAAACCAGAGCAAACATTAAGATCTCAAGATGACGGTCTGCTTATGATTCCAAAGATTAGTAAAATAACAGTGGGAGGTCAGGCTTTTAGTTACAGGGCCCCTAAACTGTGGAATGGTCTGCCTGCTACTATAAGAGATGCCCTTTCAGTTTCAGTTTTGAAATCCCAGCTAAAGACTCACTTCAGTTTAGCATACCCTGACTAGAGCTGCTGATTAACTGTGCATACTGCATCTCTGTTGCTGGTCATTAGCACTAAAATATAAGTAATATGATAGTTATCATTTGTTACTAGCCCTCACCTATTCTGTTTCTCTTCTTGGTACTCAATTGTGGCACTTGGTGACTCTGCCCTACTGCCAAGTTGTCTGCCTGCCTAAGGTAAAGTCATCTCTGATAGAGGAGCACTGGAATAGTCGGGTAGAAGGGTCCTTTCATCAAATTGGCCAGCCCACTACTGACTCAGCTATGGAATGTTACGGTCAGAGGAAGAATTGAGCCTGCTGGATTCCCTGTGTGTCTCCAGTCCGGAGCAGCCCGAGACGGATGAGGGACGGCTTCTGCATGACCTGACGTTGCGCCTTGAACAGCTAGAGACGCGGGTGGATCACATCGCCGGCAGTTTTCTCAACCGAGATGAAACCATCCATGATCTCATCGATGCCATGGCCGCCCGAGTTTCCGGTGAGGCGGTTGTGAGGGTGCAGCGTCTGGAGCAGTCCTTCGCGAAGTGTGTGCAGCGCCTGGAAGCCAATATGAGGGAGGAGATCAGGAGGCAGGTGCAGGATAGCTGGCGTGCCGTCACGCAGCCACTGGGGCAGTCGACTCCTTTAGCGGGAGTGGGGATCAACTGGGGACAGTCGTCCTTGTCCGTTGCGATGCCGCGGATGGAGTTCCCTAAGCTGGCCCCTCAGTGTGCACCCACGGGCATTGTCGACTTTGTGGAGGAGGTCGACTTGTTCGTGGAATTGCATCCTCTGAGTGGAGCCGAGCTGCGGGGATTCCTGAACACGGCACTCAGCGGGCCGGCGGGCTCTTGGTGGTTTGCTGAGCGGCACAAGTGTAACACCTGGGTGGAGTTTCGCGCTGCCTTCCTGAAAGCGTTCCTCTCAGATGAATACCAGGTGTTGTTGGAAGAAAAGCTCCGGACCTTTGTACAGAAGCCATCGCAGAGTCTCAGGGACTTTGTCTTTGAGTTCCGTGCGTTGTGCCTTAAGTGGCGATCTGACATGCGTGAGGAAGAGATATTGCGATGTGTCCTTGACGCTTGTGACCCTCGGGTGGCGGCTACTCTGAGGGGGGTCGTGAAGTCGGTAGATGAGTTGGTGAAGGTGGGGTCCTGAGTGGAAAAGGACTGGGCGGCTATCGGGATTAGTGGGTCTCGAAAGGGTCCCAGGTCTCGGGATGTCCCCTGTCCCAAACCACGAGGGAAAGCCTCAGTGGATCCCCGTGCCAATCTCACCCTGGTGCAAGCCACCTTGCCCCTCTTAGTGCTGCCCGTACAAGTGCGAGGTGTCACTGGAGAGGTGGTCGTAGATACAGGGAGCACTTATACCCTTATGAAATACAGCTTGTGGGAAAAGCTTAAAGTGCCTCATTAGCAATTAAGGGGAAGTGCAAAAGTAAAATTCTTTCTTGCGGATGGAAGGGCGCACGGGGCCAGGGGCAGGGTTCCTATGAGGCTCTGCTTACATGAGACACACTGGGAGACAGAGGTTTACATCCTGGAAGATGACCACCTGTCGATGCCCTTATTACTGGGAATGGACTCTCTTGTGTCGGTAGGTCTGACTATCCATCTGTCGCGGCTGGAGTATGAGTTGCCGGGGGGTGAAGTCCATCGGTTTGGGACGAAGGCTCAAAGCAATCTGGTTTGGCCTAACTTGTGTTATTATCTCGCGCAGTTGGTGGATGAGCCCAGCCCAGTAGAGAAGGCTATTCTTGAACAGCCGGAGATCGTTCAGCCACTGCTTAGGAGGTGGCACTCGGTGTGGACGGACAAATTGGGTCGGACTGAGGTGGTGTGTCATCACATTCACACAGTCGACCCTGTCCCTGTTCGGCACAGAGCCTACAGAGTGTCGCCTCTGAAAAGAGGAATAATCAAGGAGTGGGTTGACCAGATGTTGGCAGAGGGGGTCATCGAGCCTTCCACCTCGCCATGGGCTAGCCCCACGGTACTCGTTCAGAAGGCCGACGGGACCTACCGATTCTGTGTGGACTATTGGGAGCTGAACAAGAAGACCTTGGATGACGCTTACCCCATGCCACTCATTCATGACATCTTGGAGTCTTTGCATGGGGCAGCAGTGTTCAGCTCCCTTGATTTGAAGTCAGGGTATTGGCAGGTGAGGATGGGGAAGAGTAGCATGGAAAAGACGGCCGTCATCACCCCGGAGGGGTTGTTCCAGTTTCGGGTGATGCCCTTTGGACTGAAAAACGCTGGGGCATCATTCCAACGGCTAATGGAGCAGGTACTCCGGGGACTCATTGGGAAGACCTGTTTTGTTTATATTGATGACATCATTGTATTCTCCCCATCTGTCCAACAACATCTTAAGGACCTCGACCACATCTTCCAGAAACTGCATAAGGCTCATCTCACCCTCAACATCAAGAAGTGTAGATTTCAGCAAGACCATCTGAACTTCCTCGGCCATGTGGTGTCAGCAGACGGGGTCCGAGTGGACCCGAAGAAAATTAAGTCCATCTTGGACTACCCAGCGCCCCAGGAGGTAAAAAGTCTCCAGCGCTTCCTGGGGATGGCTGGGTGGTTCCACAAATTTGTGCATGGGTTTGCCGACATCGCTGCCCCTTTGTTCCAGTTGCTGAGGAAGGGATCCCCCTGGGAGTGGTCACCAACGTGCCAGAACTCTTTTGAAAGACTCAAACAGGCCCTGATATCGCCACCAGTCCTGGCACAGCCTGATCCGTCATTAACCTTTCAGGTCCACACTGACGCAAGTGACCTCGGGCTCGGCGCCGTTCTATGCCAAACTAGCCAAGGAGAGGAAAGAGTGGTGGCCTATGCTTCTCGGTCACTAAAGGGCGCCGAGTATAATTATTCCACCACCGAGAAGGAATGCCTCGCTGTCGTGTGGGCCGTGGAGAAGTGGCGGCACTTCCTGGAGGGAACATCGTTTGAAGTCTACACTGACCATAGGGCTCTGACCTGGGCATTCAATTGCCCGAAGACCACGTCTAGGCTAACAAGGTGGGTATTGCGCCTCCAACAGTTCACGTTCAGGGTGTGCTATCGGAAGGGTTGTGCTAACGTTGTGCCCGATGCCTTATCACGGGTTCACGAGCCCGCGCCAGTGGTATGGGCGGTATCGGTCTCTAACCCTTGGCCTGATCTTCCCCTGAACATGCAGGAAATTGTTCAATCTCAAGCAGCCAGTCCTGTATGTCAGGGGTTGAGAGAGGGCTCGGGGGGGAGGCCTGACCGCATACATTATAGGGAACTTCAAGGGGCACTCTATCGCTGCGTTCCAACAAAAGATTGGGGTTACCATTATCAGTTGGTAGTGCCCGAGACATATGTGCCCAAGTTCCTACAGTATTATCATGATCGCCCGATCGGTGGTCACCTTGGACGTACTAAGACACTGTTTAAAATCTTGGAGGTGGCATGGTGGCCGACTGTACGCAAAGACGTCTGGTCCCATGTCCAGACTTGTACCACCTGTCAGCCATACAAAACCCCACCTGGTCTCCCCTCGGGACAGCTTCAGCCAGTAACCATCACCACCCCGGGGGAAAGCCTAGGCGTGGACCTAATGGGACCATTTCCTTCTAGCAAGGACCGGAAGACCTACCTGATGGTGGTTGTGGACTATTTTACTCGCTGGGTGGAGCTATTCCCTTTGGCTAATGCCACCGCCAAGAAGATATGTTCCACCCTGAAGGATGAGATATTTACCCGATGGGGGGTGCCGAAGAACATCATCACTGATCGGGGCCCGCAATTTACCGGCTTAGAGGCCGAAGAGTTGTGGAAACAATGGGGGGTGGTTCACCTGAAAACTACAGCATACCATCCCCAATCAAATCGCACTGAGCGGGTGAATCGGACCCTGAAGACCATGATAGCATCCTTCGTCGGAGACCACCATCAAGATTGGACAAAGTGGCTGCCTGAGCTGCGGTTCGCATTGAACACGGCGGTGCACGAGGTTACAGGTGAAACCCCTGCATTGTTAGCTTTAGGCAGACAGATAAACGGTCCTCTGGAAAGGATTATTGAACTCAACCCACCTAAACCAGACACATCACTACACAATCACCTGCAAAGTATCCAACACATCACACAACAGGTAAAGGAGAGGATGGTGAGGTCCCAGTCCAGACAATCTCAATCTTACAGCCAGAGACATAAGCTTGTGCAATTCTCGGTTGGGGAGAAAGTCTGGATCAGGACTCATCCCCTCTCCAAAGCCTCTGAGAAATTCACTGCTAAACTGGCTCCTAAGTGGTTCGGCCCGGCTACGGTTGTCCAAAAGAAGGGACCTGTGACCTATGCAATAGAGTGGGGATTGCCAGGGACTAAAAAAATAGACACGGTAAACATCTCCAATCTCAAGCCTTGGTTCGGCCGTACACCACGGCCTGGGGGTGGGGATTGTAGCAGTGCTACTTAAAAACTGCATCTCCCAGCAGTCCCTGCTGGGGCTGCTGGGGTCAAAGGTAGCCACAGGCAGATAAAAGGAGGGCAGAGGGCAAAGAGAGAAAAAGTTTTGTTTTTGGTTTGTATTGTTTGTTGCGGTTAATTGTCGTCTCTCCTGCTGTTATTTGAACTGTGATCATTTTTGTCTTGGACTGTATTCGTTTGTTGGGGTCTGGATATTCTGTCTACTTGTTCACTGAGAGCTGTATTGGATTACTGGATTTTCCGGAAGAGTGGAGCGCTCCCGAATCAACCATCAACCATCAACCTCATCAGTAAATACCGGTAGGACTGTATTTTCCCTTCTCCATTGCAACTTATAGATCGCTGGACTTAACTTGGTCACTATTCATCTTTCAACCTGTTTCTTATATATGGACTTTGCTGTGTGGTGTTTGTGTTTATTTTGTGTATGTGTAATATCGCCGAAGGGGTCAGGGGTGGTATTACTGTTTTTATTACTCAATTCGTGTCATTATATTTATAATTGTTTGTCATTCCCAGTGTGCTTATTTGTCTCTGTGGTGAGAGTGTGTGGGTCGATCCAAGGCTGGGGACGTTCCTGGGATCTCTGCTTTTAAAATAAATAAATCACCGTCTTCCTTGGCGGTGTGAATCTTGGCGGCTCCTGACCGCTACAACCCTGAAGACCAAGCCTCTAGAAATGTGGGATGCGACTCAGGCAACTGTACACAAAAATGGGTTCCATAATAGGCAAAGGCTATAAGACCTCAAATTTCAGCCCTAATCATGACAACACACTGGAATCTAATACTCCATAAAATAACTGAATAATTTAATATTCTTATTGTTTAATAAATGCTGATTTATTTTCGTATAGAAATCTTCTCTGTGCGCAGCCACAGGGAGCTATAACAAGTTCACAGGTAAAATGCATTTACAAACTACAAACTACTAATTTACATAACGCATACATACAAAGGCACAGATTTCCTCAAACACACTGGAAGATAAAGTGGAGATAAAGTGGTTCCAAATTAATTAAAATAAATGTAGTGTAACAATTTGTGTCCATTAATTAATTTTTGGACTAAGGCATTTTGACAACAGAGGAGAGGAACACAAAAACTCCAATCAGCAGCATCTATGGGGAAAATATACACATGGGGAGGTGGTCTATGGTCAGTTATAACAGACAAAGACAAAAACACAAAGTCAGAAAGGCACATTGATCATACTGGTGACTTTGGTCAACTGGCCATCCACCTGCTCCTAGGCTATCTACTGTAAAGTATCCAAGTATCACTGATGTCTTTCTCATGGGCAGAAGAACAGCTTTGAAGTAGATAGTGGCACAGCAGAATACTAAGAAGAAAAACAGAATAAAGAATGTTTAGAAATGGTTCATAATTAATGTAATATTTATATTTTCATACAGATGACTAGAAAACAGAAAAGCAACATGCATAGCTAATCATGAGCCCTAGGTAATGCTAGACTAAAGTAGTGGGTCTTCTTATACAAGCAGGCAGGTTTTACATGGTGCTGGAGTATGTGCTTTAAAGGACAGGACTGGGTCAAAGTTAACTAAGTTGTGTGCCAATTCAATAAAACTGATGTTTAAAATTTCTGTGTTAAAAAGGCCAAAATATGGTCACATCACTTCCCCCAATAAAAAAGCATCTTATGTTTCTTTCTGTATTCAAAGCCAAACGGCTATCATTCTGTAACTCACTGACACAATTAAGAACACCATTGGAGAAACATCATTTGGTCAAAAAAAAGAAAAAAAAAAAACTTTAACTGGATATCATCTACATACAAGTGAAAAGAAATGTAATGCTTAATAATAATAGTTCCCAATAGAAGCACATAAAATGAAACCAGTAAAGGTCTGAGTACTGAGCCTTGGAGGACACCATATTTAATTTCTGAATATAATAAAGAAGTACGGACAACCCTTTTCTGTATATACTGAAATTGATTTGATAAATATTAAATAAACCATGCAAGGACAATGCCTGAGAGACAAACATAATATTCAGGCCAATGTAATAGAGTAGAGAGGTCAATGTTGTCAAAGCCTGTATTTAAAGTTAACTACAGTACATAATTACTGTAGCATTTTTCATCAGAAGATAACAAAATGCCATTGACAATGTAAATTAATGCTGTTTCTGTAGTGTGACCTGCACGAAAGCCAGACTGGAACTTTTAAAGTACATTGTAATATGTAAGATATGACTGGAGCTACATGGCAGCTTCTTTGTCAAATACTTTTAAAAGAAAAAATCATTTTAAATGTGCCTATAGTTATGAAGCTAATTTGGATCTTTCTCTGATTTCTTCATCAATGGTCTCATAAGTGACAATTTTAGTGGATTAAGAAAAAGTTACAATATAGTTACCTATGAAGTCATAGAAAATGGGTTGGGATTCTTTGAGTTAAGCAAGATAAGTCTATATGCTAGTAGGGAGGCATAGGGCTTTACAATCAATTTGTATTTCTCCTTTTTAAGCCAATCAGGGAGTATACCAAACATAGTCATTAATGTGTTAGGAGTGATTGTGACACCAAGGCTGCTTGATAATTTGGTGCATTCCTAAAACCTATGGCTTAGTGATACTGAAGCTAGATGGCAACAGTCACAAGCTAGATCTTGTCCTAAGTACATTTTGGATAATTTTAAATGCAGCAGCATTAACAATTTATTAAACTATGTAGTGGTTATTATCCATAAGTGCAGATTTTTCATTCCTGTTTTTCTTCACTGCGAAAACTGAAATCTAAGCAAGTGAAAAGTATCTATATCATGACATTAAATTTTGTTTTCCTTACTGTAAGAATTATTGACTTTTTAAGGTTTTTTTAATATTATATGTATGATTATTTAGCTTACATTAAGAAATCATGTCAGGTAAATTTTGCTTACCCCATTATCAAATATTTCTGCTATATAAAAGCAAAACAATTCCCATTTAACGTTTTTTTTGTCTAGTTTTCTATATGCATTTTTTGCAGTGTTGGCATAGGGATATATAAAGAAATACTTCATTGAAAACATTTGTTACACTCACCGGAGAAAGAGAATAGCAAAAATCACATCAAGCATGATTAGCAGAACATTGAGAATAATAGAGCATTGGCTTAATATCTATCCAGTTGAACAGACATCAAAACTTAACCTGTAGCAGGAAAAAAAAATCATTTTGATTTTTCAATTGCACAAAAATTAATATATCTCAGGCACTGTCTGCTGGACTATAACTTTTTGAAATGGTCCTGTTCAAGTAGTTGGCTGGGATTGGCTCCAGCAGAACCCCCCACCCCCCCCCCCCGTGACCCTGTTCAAGTATGTCTAAACTACAAAGAAAACCTACAAACAAACAATACAGAAAGTATGTACTAAATAAAAAATAGACTTATAAAACACCCACCCATCCACCCAGCTATATCTTATCTACAAGGTCACAGGGGTCTGCTGGAGCCAATCCCAGCCAACACAGGGCGCAAGGCAGGAAACAAACCCCGGGCAAAGAGCCAGCCCACCACAGGGCGTGCACACACACACACACTAGGGACAATTTAGAATCACCAATCCACCTAAGGGAACAAACTGGAGCACCCAGAGGAAACCCACGCAGACACGGGGAGAACATGTAAACTCCATGCTGGGAGGACCCGGGAAGCAAACCCGGGTCTCCTAACTGTGAGGCAGAAGCGCTACCCACTGCACCACCGTGCCGCCCGACTTATAAAACAGAATAGTACTAATCATTTCTAAAGGATGGTTTGGCTTCTGGAATTTTTTTTTTCATTAGAATGGGGAAATCTGTATTTTTATTGTGTGGAGTAGAGGCTGAAATTTATTGAATAATCAGTGTTAAAGATTTTTGCTTTGCACAAAAATTATAAACAGTCCATGCATGATAAGGTCCAGAAATTAGTATCAACTTTTTAACAAGCAATTTAACAATACACTTCAGTTTTTTTTACTCTCCTAATATTGTTTTTTAATAGCAAATCCATCCATCCAATTTAGGAGTGAGAGACTATCTTGGCAAACAAGAAACCTTGAAAGGACTTCAGTCATCATGCTCCAATGCCAGTTTATTGTCACCACTTAACCTAACATTTGTGGTATATGGGAGAAAAATTAGAGTACCTAAAAATAACCTAGACACAGATGGGGAGAACTTGCAAACTTCACACAGACAATAGTTGGGTCTACAATTCCTCAAGCTGTGAAGCAGCATCACTTACCATGCCACTGTACTGGATTAGATCAAACTAAAGAAAGATTCAATACAAGCTCAATAAAATACAATTAACAACAAATTATCAACCTGGAAATGAATATATTTGTGGATGAGTCACCAGCAACTCTCTTTATCAACACCTGCATATTTAATTTTTTATGACTTACTGCTTACAACCAGATCAATGATCATTTGACACCATTGTACAAATCATGTCTTTAAAAGATCATCTTTTAATAAGTTCATTAAACACATTGATTTGAGACTTTTAAAAGGAGTTTAACTCTTACTGAATGACTGCGTAAAGTGCTGTGAATATCAATCGGACTTCACTGAATGACAGCAGACAGGGAAGACAGGGAGGTGTCACAAACCCAGCAAGAAGCACCAATAATGTAGTCTGAAACTGCTGGAAATTGGCTTTGAGAGCTGAAAGCGAAGCTTTTTTTCTGGTCTCTCTAATGCTAGGTTAGATTTCACGCTCTGGCAAGCATCTGGCTGACAGCTTCCATCCATTTCATCCTCAGTCATCTAATGACTCTTCCATTCTGCTCAAGTGTTAGAAGGAGAGTAGAAAAACTTTGTCAAGGAACTTTTACATGTGTTGTGATGAGAGCGTCCGTGCTGTTTAAATAAAAATTACATGAAGATTACTCCATCACTTAGGATTGCAACCTCTTGCAACCTCTTTATCTTCAGTAAGCAGCCTTCATTGTGATGGCTCTGAAACTTTTCCTTACTCAGTACCTAGTGTCTCATGCCTTGCCGTTTTTTTAACAGGTTACACTGTAGATGCTTTTTTCACTTAACAGCTTTTTATTTCTTAATTGGTGCACAACTGAGTTAAACAGAGCTATGAAATTGCCTTCATTGAATTAATGTAATTGGTCATGAGTCACAGTGTGTTTGTGTGTGTATGCATAGGGGATGTCTAGTAAGTAACAATATAAGTAATACAATAATTATCTTTTGTTTTGCTTCTCTTCTTTGTGTCATTCTGTGGCACCTGGTGGCATTGTTCATTGTCCAAAGTGTTTTTTTTTCTGCCTATGGAAAGATGTTGGAGATATTGGGAGCCTTGGAATCAACAGACGGAAACATTCTGTCTTCAGAGCAGTCTGCCGAGCGCAAACTTCTACTGTACAATGTCCAGGAGGTGGTGGGCAGCCAGCTGGCCGAGGTCTCCATGACAGTGACTGTATCTGACTTTATCTTTGAATCTTTTTGTTGTAACTGACCATGAACTCCCAGAGGTTTCATTTCTCCAGGGATGCTGCTGACTGGGGTTTTGTTTTCCTCACTTCTATTGTCATCTGGCTATAGTTCATTAATTAACTGAAGGACAGATATTTTTAGGTTCCGTTTATGTTATTCTGTCTATTTAAAAACACGAGTCTTTTTGTATACTCTTTATGTTATGACACTAGGGGTTGCTGTTGCCCCTTTAATCCCAACAGAAAGACATTCCTGACACCAGATAAAAGTACTAAAAGGTATTTTAATTCCTTTCTTTTATAAATAGTGCCTTTAAGCACTATAACTATACAGTAATCACACGCAATTCTTTCCTCCACACCTCCCAGCAATTTCTGTCTTCTACCTCCCAACTACGGCTAACTTACTGGGTTTACAGCATACCTTTATATAGTTCTTGGAGTCAGATGGAGAGCTTGCATTTTCTTCAGCCTGGAAGTACTTCAGGACTTCCATCCCCGTGACTTTGGAGTACTTCTGGGCTATGCAGAAAGTAGAGATTCCCAGGTCTCCCTGCAGCATCTCCTGGCTGTACCCATGGTACCCAGCAGGACTGTGAAGCCGAATTCCAGATCCCATGGTGCTCTGAGGGAATCCAGGGCACAGCTATGCTGCAGGGAAATCGCCATCTAGAGCCATGGGGGAGACAGTGTCCCAAAGCAGCTGCCTTCCCCCATCCTTCCATTCTTTGGGTGTCCCGGCCGGGTTGAACTGCCAGCCGTCCATCACAATGTAATTAAGTAATCTGCAAAATCTGTATTTGTATCATCCTCTGAAATGGTCACAGCTCACTCATCTTACTGCTCTTTGGTTTCAAAACTAAATTTGTGCTTAGAGGTTTAATATACCTGCGGTGGGTTGGCACCCTGCCTGGGATTGGTTCCTGCCTTGTGCCCTGTATTGGCTGGGATTGGCTCCAGCAGACCCCCGTGACCCTGTGTTCGGATTCAGCGGGTTGGAAAATGGATGGATGGGTTTAATATACTGTATGGTGTGTGAATGTCTTTTAGTAATTTTCTGATTTCCTTTTACTGACTAAAGGCAAATCAGTCTAATGAGTAAATTGAACAAATATGTGTCTGTGTGTGTGGCCACTAAGCTAGAGGCGAAAAACAGGTAGGGCCAATGTCACAACACATTTAAAGGACCAGGAGATGAAAGAACAAGTTAAACCTAAGTGCTAAGCAAACTCATTTAAAAATATTCAAAATCAACATCATAAACCTAGGTGCTATCCAGTCTCATATTCGTAAAGATTTTTCAGAATTATCCACAAACTTGGACAACCAGAAAATTCACAATGCTGACCTTTATACTGTTGTCATGTGGTAGCAAGCAGAATATATTACTATGAACAAAACTGCACAAATCCTCAAAAAGATTGCTCCAATGAATTGCAAAAAAGGAAACATGGAATACTGAGAAAAATGTGAAAGTTTATCAACGAAGTCAAAACAAAACTGAAAGTAAAAAATAAAGAGAATAGCAGAAAAATTCAACATGGTTCAAAACACCAAAATCAAAATTGTACTGACAGCACATGGCAGTGATTGTTTTATAGAATCAGAAGACAAAGCGAAGTTGGCGAAAGCAAGCTAAAGTAATAAGCAGGAGAGTAAGAATTTGATAAATAAAGCCCAGAATGCAAGAAAAAAAAATTGTAGTGAAAGATGGGAGTGAGTATATAGAAGGCCAGAATGATCCAAATAACTGGTCCAAAACAAGAGACATAAATCGTAATCAGATGCAAAAAGATTTAGAAACCAAGCAGTCTTTCAAATGAACAAACAAAGAACACTAAGTCTTTTTAGTGAATCCAAACTTGGACAAATGGGAAGCCTAAGAGGCTGACTTTCATACCCCTGACCTGTCATGCCATCTGTGATCCCTGATGTTACCCCTAAGAACCACATAGCAACTGTCAACACTAAAGCTGCAAAATGGTGGTGTTCATCATAAAAACAAAATGGTGCCATGAAGCAATGTAAAAAAACCAAAAAAAAAAAAACTAAACGGTAAGTTGTAACAAAAATAAATGTGGCCATTGGATGCCTGGGTTTCAGAAACCCCCAAAACAACCGTAAAAAGAAAGATTAAAGAAAATTAAAGAAAGAACTGTAAAGAAAAACTAAAAATGAGAATCGAATCAAGGCAAAAATGCACTGTAAAACAATAAATAAAGCCAAACCTTAAAATGGAATAAAAAAACATTTTGCAAAATTATGAATATCTGCTACTGAATTTCCGCTGGCTTAAGCTTTGCAACTCAGGGGTGCATAAGAGGAAAGGAAGAAGTACACATGAACTTTCACTTTGGGTTAATTGGAACTTATAAAAACACAAGGCTTAAAAAAAATTAAGTCAGGGTGTCAATTCTGTACCCCATTTACTTTTTTCTTCTTTTTCAGCTCACCAGAAAGTTGACTGACATCCCTCACAAGAATTTACATTTACAAAGTTTGCAAAATAAATGTAGCACTAGTACTAATCGAATTGTGATACAAGCACTGCACAATTTTAACATCCTGTTTAGTAGATCAAGGGCGCTCAAGTTCAGTCCTGGAAGGCCATCATGTTTTTTTTTTTCTAACTCATTTAATTGTATGGATTGTTAATGATTTCATTCTGATTTCATTCTGATACTTCTGGATAGTCTTTTATTGCAGATGTATTCCTTTCTTTTTTGAGGAGATTAGCCAGATGATTTGTGGCAGATTATTAATTCTCATTCCTTCATATTTTTCTCTTCCATTTTTTCCAAAAACTTTATTAACATAGTTATGTGATGATGAACACATAAGTGTAAATGGAAGAAACTAACGGTGAGCTGCTGGTTCCTTTGTCATTGGCAAAGTACTATTAGAAGATATTAGAAATCATGAATGCAGCTGCTTAAGACTAAACAAAGTAATGTAGTGCTGGGGGTCTTAACGAAATGTTACTTGAGCAATAACAGGCTTACAGTATAATGAACACATGGGGTTGGAACAAAAACCTACAGACAGTGTAGTCTGCCACAATAAAAATTAAGTATCCCTAGAGTAGACTATTGAATCTGATTTGATGCCCACTGATGGAATTATACATACCACTGACTGCAGGCATGTACATGTCATGTACAAAATACAATGGCGATGAAAACAAAAATGATGAACAGGAGAGAGCATTAGGGATGACACATTAGGCGGGCTTAAAACCGGAGTTTAGTAAGAGATACATTTTCTGTTCTTTTATGTGTTTTAACAATTTAAATATAAACTTATATAAATATCATTCATGTGGTCCATTAATACTAAAACATAATTAGCTTCAACTTTTAATATGAACATGGATGTGAGTGTAGGTCTAAACTAACAGAAAGGTAATAGGCAATTCTAAAATTATATTTACGGCATATGTATATGCCATTAAATTGTAGTGTGTGACCACTTGTAATTAAATACTTTAAAATTAAATTACCCTTGTCCTTGGGTGACAGTTTAAAAATTACATTTATCAAAGGTGATTAGGCCACTGAATTTTAACTTATGACTTACTTAAACTTTAGCATCTGTTTAAAAATACTGTCTGCGAATTTATGCTTGACTCTGTTGTCCTGTCTTGACAATATTTGTCCTCTAACTTCCAGGCCTGCACATGAAAGACCATCCTGTCCCTGGCTTTCAGAAACACTCTACAATCAATGAACCAATCTCAGGACTAGCCAAAAGGAAATGGAGGAAGTCAAAGGCTCAGATAGACCTGGCTACGCATCCATCCCTTCTTACAACCTTTTCTTCTGCCACCATCAACTGCCAAGGTCTATCAGACTAGAATTAACAGCACCACCGACACATGCTCACTGTACTGTACATTCACTTCCCTTCTTAGTCCTCCCCCAACCTCCTTGTCTGCTGATGACTTTACCGCCTTTTTTCAGGATAGGGTGGTTATCATCAGCAGTCAGTTCTCACCTTCTCTGCCACCCATTATGCCTCCTTCCAAACGTCACTCAACATTCACATTCTCTCCACTCTGCCACTGATGTTTCCGACCTCCTCTACAATCACCCCCACTACCTGTCCACTTGACCCTATCCCCTCACATTTTCTTCATGGCATCTCTCCCTCACTCATTGCTGCAATTACACACATCATTAACACCTCACTCAGCTAAGGCACATTTCCTACTATCTTCAAACATGCTCTGATAAACCCACTTCTCAAGAAACCAACGTTCGGTTCATTCTAAATTAACAACTACAGGCCTGTCTCTCTACTTTCCTTTCTTTTCAAAACACTTGAACATGCTGTTTCTAACCAAGACTCTTCCTTCCTTGTACAGAATGGATTGCTAGATACCAACCAGTCCTGCTACAAAAGGAACCACTTGACTGAGACGGCTCTACTAACAGTGGTCAACCAGCTACGACTTGCTTGAGCTACCAACATTCTCATTGGTCCTGATCCTGCTAAATCACTCTTCTGCCTTAGACACAGTCAGCTACGACATCGTTCTTGCCACCCTCTCTGACACTGGCATCACTGGAAATGTTCTCAGATGGTTTGAGTCCTATATCTTGGGCATATCCTACAGCATGTCCTGGCAAGGAGAGTTGTCGAAGGGACACCAGACATGTACAGGTGTACACCAAGGATCGGTGCTGGGTCCACTACTTTTCTTTCTGTACATCACCTCGCTGGGCTCCATTATCCAATCCCATGGGTTCTCTTATCAGTGCTATGCTGATGATACACCGCTGTACCCGTCATTCCCTCAGGAAAACAATACGGTAGCAGCTAGAGTCCCTGCATGTGTTACTGATATCTCAACATGGATGAAGGACCACCATCTACAGCTCAATCTGACACAAACCAAACTTCTTCTGATCCTGGCAAGCCAGTCTGCTCATCTCCCCATTTCTGTACAGCTTGGCTCAGTGTCGTTAACACCTGTCAAGTCTGTACACAACTTATGGGTGGTGATTGATGAGCAACTGTCTTTTTCTGACCACATTTCTACTGTCTCTCATTCATGCAGGTTCGCACTGTACAACATCTGCAAGATCACACTTTATCTAACAGACTCTGCAGCACAACTTCTGGTCCAGTCTCTGGTCTTGTCGCTTCTGGACTACTGCAACTTGCTTCTATAAGGAGTACCCATGTGTGCTATCAAAATGATCCAGATGATCCAGAATGCATTGGCCTGTCTTATATTTAACCACCCAAGATGGGCACATATCACTTCTCTCTTCAGGTCGCTAAATCGGCTCCCTGCAGCAGAATGCATTAAGTTCATATCCCTGATGCCTACAGGGTAGGGTCAGCATCTGAGTATATGGAGACACTGGCGAGATACTATGCATCTTCTCACCCACTAAGGTCTGCCAATGAATGTGTCTGGTGATGCCACATCCGTGTGCTATCAGCCGATAGAAATGAAAAATCAAAAAAGAGATCTCCTTAATATCTTTTTGGTTTCTTCTAGCCAATAATGAGATCAGAAAGCAATAAAATGGAGACATATTCTTTTGTTTCACATCTCTCAGATTTTCCTCCTGAGAAAAAATAACACATGTCACACACATGTACATGGTAGACAGTTTATAGGCTCGAAAAAATGTGTTTCTCCACTGGACCAGAGGTTGGCGCTGTACTCTTTTTCCACTTTCCCTCTGCAGGCAATCAGAAGAATCCGCCTCCTTAAAACATCACTTCCGCTTCCGGTCCCTCAGAATCTGCCTCCTAAAGATGTCACTTCTACTTCTGATCCTTCAGAGCCAACATCCTAATGATGTCATTTCCACTTCCAGTCCATCCTGCTCCTGTCAGTCAAAATATAACGGCCATATTTACCTCAGTTCTGTTTTGGACATAATATTGTTGCTTTGCCTATGAACTACCACAACTCTTCAAGTATACGGGGTGGCCGCCCCAAACCTGACTCTCTGTTAATTTTACACACAGTATTCTCACAAGAGTCTCCTGTTTAGTTTCAGGTAATATCATAGAATAGTCATACAAGGGGTTCAGATTTACCAAGTAAGTTCTTGACATTTTTTGCAGTCTGAAAGTATTTACATTGTGTGCTTAGTAATACAGTGGAACCTCGGTTTGCGAGTAACTTGGTTTACGAGTGTTTGGCAAGACGAGCAAAAATTTTTAATAAATTTTCACTTGATAAACGAGCGAGGTCTTGCAGTACGAGTAGTTTGTCTGCTGAGTGTCATGTGATCACAACTGAGCTGATGGTTCTTCTCTCTCTCTCACTGTGGGATTGTGGGCAATCGTCTCCTATTCTCCGTCTGAGTCGGCGTGCCTCACTCATATAGTCAACATCCGTACGAGCGTATAGTGTTTACTACAGCATTAGCATTGTGACTGTGTGCGCGCGCGCACTCGTGTGTGTGTGTGTGTATGTGTGCTCACGCACGCACGTGTGTGTGTGTGTGTGCTCGCACGTGCGCGTGTGTGTGTGTGTGTGTATGCTCGCGCGCGCGTCTGTGCTGTGACGTGTGAGTCCCCGTCTTGCACCCTAAAACACGAAGCTGAGTCTCAGTACTTTAGCAACACAAGCTTTATTCAGCTTGAAACAGCAACAGCGCGGTTATTTATACAAAGACACAGCAGTCAGGCAGGGCCCTGCGCATTTATAATGTTCCTTGTTCCTTGTATCACCCATTGATGGCAGGCGCTTATAGCATGTCCGCGATCTTTTCGGATTCGCTTTTACAGAGAACTGCTTCAGCGCTGGGAGACTGCGATTGCTTTGGGACGCTGTTCCGTGTGTCGTCTCGTTGGGTGCAATCCCACAAGAGTTTAGAAACTCACTCACACCAGCCATGATTCTTTTCAAAGGTAAAGTGCAAGTTAATTTGTTTTATGTATTTTTACTTTATATTTTGTATTAATCATTTTTATATGAATAGTTTTGGGTTGTGGAACAAATCATCTGAGTTTCCATTATTTCTTATGGGGAAATTCACTTTGATATACGAGTGCTTTGGACTACGAGCACGTTTCCGGAACGAATTATGCTCGCAAACCGAGGTTCCACTGTATATGGTAAAATGTGATATGATGCACATGAAACACATAACACACATAAAGTCCAGGAAATCGTCCAGAGAATGATTAATGATAATGAACATGAACCGGTTAGAAACTGTCCAGTGGTGACTGCAATATGGAAGCAATTGATTGCTTGCTCCTTTCCCGAAATAAAAAGAAACTGTTTCACCATATGGTCCCCGACATGTCCTGTTACTACTGAAACCCGGGGTTTTGTGAGAATGGCAAGATCATTATAGGTCTGGCATTGAGAGCAGTAAGCTATGGATAAGTGTGTGACGACCCGGATTGGCATTTCTCTGTTTCTTGATGTGTTTCTGTGTTGTGTTCTGGTTTCTCCCCTTTTCCCCCTCTATCTCCCTTCCTTCTCTCTCTCCTCTTGTTTAAATAAGAAAAGTCGGATGGACTTGATGAGTGGATAGGAAAATTACCTTGAGTGGTCACGTTCCTGCAGCATTCTCCTTTCCCCCTTTGTTTCCAGGGGAACAACATTTACATAGACGCGCCATAGACTACATAAACGGGACAACGCCATGAAAGATGCGACTCAGCACAATACATTTAAGATGATGTTAATCATGTAGCACCACTACAAGGTACAGTCATTGCTTCTGAATAATACTATCAGTTAATCAAATTCATATTTCTGCGCTCCAATTACATCATAGTCATTCTGGAAAAAAGGCAGTTAGTATGACATTAGACTTCAAACCCTGAGATTATGTGTTTAAATCTTTCTTCTGGTAACATGTAACTACGAGAAAGTCACTTCATCTGCCTGTGCTACAAATAGAAAACAAGAGAAATGTAGCCAATCATATCTCAGATGTTGTAAGTCACCTTGGATAAAAGCATCAGTCCAATAATAAGTCAAAAATACCAAGTCTTGAAAGGGATTAAAATAAGACCAGAAAGGGGTCTCACAAGCTATAACATGCTTTTCAAACAAAATTATCAATTTTGACTCCTTTTATTTCGGTTGTATCTCATGTCTCATTTTTGTGTAAAGTTATTCCTCCTAAGGAATTTTAGGAGAACCATCTGTGCCAAAGTTGATTCTTAAGTGAAACATTAATGAGAATCTCTTTAAAGTCTCATGAGCGATCACAGATCAACCTTTGAGCAGTTAAATCTTCGTATGGGAAGTCTCAATCCAGACTCCTTTATTGTGTAGTTCCCAGTTACTGGAATGGGCTACTTATCTCCATCCATACTGTTGACTCCTTCAACGTATTTGAGAAGCAATTGAAGACCCATCAGTTCTGTGAATATCTGTGTACTTGACTGAAGAAGAAGAAGAAGAAGAAGAAGAAGAAGAAGAAGAAGAAGAAGAAGAAGAAGAAGAAGAAGAAGAAGAAAAAAACTATGCTCTGTCATCTTTTATAGTGTTGGTTAATTTGTTGATTAAGTTTAATTGTTTTATTGATTATAATCTATGATTGTAAATTTTGAGTTATTGCATCTTTTTACTTGTGGCAATCAATTTTTGCTACAAGTCTAACTACACTTGCTGAACAAACAGGCCCTAGTGTAATGTTACTCGTTTATGTTTACTTCTGTTGTAAGTTACTTTGGATAAAAGTATCTGCCAAGCAAATAAATGTAATGTAAATATAATTGTAAATTTAGTGCAGAAAAATAAATTGGAGGATATCTCTAAAACTATTTTAAAAAAATTAAATCATCCTTGATCTTAGGCAACATTTATAAAATTACTTTATGAAAGTAGTTCAAACTATTAAATATGAAAATGGCATAATAAATCTAATCACAGTCTAACCATGTGAGGAATGGCTCATTCAGAGTAACAATGATGGCATGCACCTAGAAGTAGAAGGGAAAAAGAAACAAATTAAATTAGAATGAATTAAAAATCTATTTAAAATAGCAAATGTATTTTCTTCCTTGCAGCACTATGCATGTGTGCTTCTCATTGAAGAAGTTGCTCCTGCCTGTCAGTTTTTTCACAGATCTGCTTGTCATTCCATCAGACCACTGGTTTGGAGGTAGGCATGACTGGGTTAGACATTAGATATTTAAACTTCTCACACAGGGTATTTGCACAGTGTTCAGCAGCAGAAAGCTGGCTTCTTAAAGATTACAGAGTTGGCTAATCTGTAGGTCATTTGAATTGTCTGCTTAATAAAGTAAAATTAAAAGTATTCTCTTTGAAGTTATGATACCTCTATCATGAATTTAAAATACTGTAAAGGTGGATTTCACTTAGCCAGTATTTATTTTCATGCCATAATATTAGTATTCCTGCAAAGACCTCATTTGTGTAAATGAAAAACAAGAATTCCTTCGGTGGCACAGTGGGCACTGCTGCCTTGCAGTAAGGAGACCACGGTTTGGTCTCGGAGTCTCCCTGTGTTGAGTTTGCATGTTCTTCCTAAAGTGTCTCTCTAAAGTGCCTGTCTAGTTTTTCTTCCACTGTTCAAAGACATGCAGGTTAGGTGAATTGGCAATGCTAAATTGGCCCTAGTGTGTGTTTGTGTTTGTCCTATATGACATTTGTCCAGGTTTTGTACCTGCCTTCCATTTTATGATAGGGTCCAGCCCCAAGCAATCCTGGTCGGGATTAAGTGGCTTCAACAATGACATGACAAGAATTTAATCATCCCAGATCAATTGTATAAAGATTTAAAGTCAGCCCAGGTTGTAGTTTTAGGTTTTGATCAGTTTTAAAAGGCAGCAGATACCAGACAAGATCTTAATATGTTTTGGCTATGCATTGTCAGGAGTTGTGGGCTTACCAATACAAATTATTACAGCTTCTGCTTGCTCTTTGAAATATTTTTATTAATTAAGTTGCAAATAAAGACATTAGAATAAAATGATTCAAAATCATCTGAAATGCTTCAAGTTACTGTTCATGTAAGCCTTAAGCAAAATGAAGGCACAGTGCTAAGAGATGTTTTACAGTTAACCCATGTTTACTTTATTTAAGTTGTTTTACACAGTAAATATTTCACCTTCCAAAACTGATGATATCCTTATCATAACACTCCATGACACAGTTAATGTCTTTTTAGTATGTTATCATTTCATATTCTATTCGTGTTTTCTGAGTTCTGATAACACACTGACCAGATGCTTTCTTTTTCACTTGTAAAGTAACGGCTTGTCTTCTTTTTCTTTTATTCCTGCTTGATTTACTTTTTGACTTGTATTGTTGCTGTCCCTTTAATTATTGATGCTGCAACACTGATTGATTGCACCTACATCAACACAGATTGAATTAAGCGCTACTGACTGGGTATAAAAAGGTCATACACAGTTTCATAAAGGTTTTTTTTTTTTTTTTTTTTTTTTTTTACGTAGAAGTTAATTTACCTTGAAGAAAATAAGCAACCATTACCAAGGTACTGCAAAAAGGATCTTAGTTTTCTTATTTGTTAAATGTGGTTCTTCAAATATTGGTGATTTCATCCATCTGCCTGTCTCTTCATGCTGTTCTTAGAGAGTGGAGTAATATGTTATTTCCATCTGCCCTGGAAGCTGTAATGAGCAGTGATGAACCAATGAGGGGGACGTCTACATTTGTAGTAATTATGTGTAAGAGAACTACTGTTATCTGCAGACTGTAATCAGTCAATGGTTGATTTGAATTGGCAGCTGTTTGAGGAGGTTGTCCTGGAGCCTCTTATGTGGATGGGACAGTGCTGAAAACTTTTATTTGTCCTACAACTATGGCAACATGAATAGACATTTTGAAGGTAGTGGATAGTTTGTTTTAGGAATTGTGAATAACCCATCTGAATGATATAGTATTTAACATGAGAAGTGAAGCCTACCCAATTAGCCTAAAATACAATGGGTTGATGTTTTACTTAAGTCTGAAAAATATATAAGTATAATTTTTGTTTAACTTATGTAGTGTTATAGAAAAACATTCGGCAGCATAAGTAATTGCTGTGTAATCTACGTATGTGTGAAAGAGCAAAAGAGATGGACAGATATATGACTTGTATTTCAGCATTATAAAAATAATCTAATGGTTAATAGGATACCATATCATACAATATAAACTAAATGAAAGTTTGGACTTTAGAATATTAGAATAATCTAGACGAGAATAGGCCATTCAGCCCAACAAACTTCGCCAGTTGTGTTCACTTAACACTAGAATCCTTGAAGCCTACAAAAAAGTCGTACTGCCGGGCCACCTTAAATTCCTTTGCACGTCTCCATCAGCATCTTTGTTTTTGCAAATGTGTCAATCAGCAAAGGCAGCAAGCAGCCTGCTATCCCGTCCCCCACCGACACAGCTCAAGTTCTCCCAGCTCAAGTCTGTTTATCTGGGTATGAGGTGCCTTGAGTTGTATAGGGTAATAATATCTCTTAATTTGGAATACATGCATTTCATGTGTGTTCCATGTCTACAACGATCTGGATAAATGTAGGATGACAGGAAATTCAAGGCAAGAAATGTTGAACGTGTAACTAAAACAGAATTTTTTTTCATGTTAAAATAATGACAAAATGCAGATGTGAAGTGTATAATGTGTGAAGACTGAAGTCCAAATATCAAATAAACACTTTCACAAAAGATATAACAAAACAAGTGCACCTTTATTAAAAAATATAACTGAAGAAAAAGAAATGATCTAATTTACATGTTGCTACCAATATGTAAAAACCGAAGCCCATTTATCAATTGTGTGGGTAGGTTAGTGGTAAAATCAGGTTGCGGGTTCAAGCCTGGGTCTTCCCTGCATTTTCTGTTTTAAGTAGTTAACTGCTATTATTATTACTATTATATAATAAAAACATACATTTGATTTGAGTGTGTAAAACCCGTTGTAAATTTTTGGTACTTGTAAAAGTGAATGTTTTTTTTATTCAGTTTTATTCTCTCAGTCACATTCACGTGGTACAACAAACTTGCCTCTCCCTCTCTGAGCTGAAGGCGTTTATCTCCATTCTTTTCACAAGAGCAGCGATGAACACAGTCGGTGCTGTTGCTGATGCTTGGTGGTCAGAACTATTTGCTGTACCGGTAATCAAAGATATGATGCCCTGTGACCACTATCGGACTATCATACAGCATTTGTGCTTTGACAACAAAGACACCTGTGCAGAATGTGTGAAAAATGACAGATTTGCATGTGCATGTGAAATGCTACTCCTTATTTAGGAAATGATCCCAGTCATCCCACAGGAGAAAGACTTTCTGAGACTATGGTCATAAAACAGTTTCTGGACAAAGGCAGAACTGTAACAACAGACAAATTCTTTACGTTGCCTTCACTGGCTAATTAACTACTGCACTGCAACACAACTTTGCTTGGCACTATAATGTGGGATGGAAACTTCCACCTGCAGCTCAAGTCACTTCAGTATGCATGCAATTGTCCACACTAGTGTTTAGTATGGCAGTGCCATGCTGATGGTGTAATGTGCCCAAAAAGAAGAAGTCTGTCTGTATTCCCAGTACCATGCACCATAATGCAAAGGTTGGGAAAACAGAAACAACAAAACATGTTCAAATGACAACTCATGTTCAAATGACATAACGTTTTCAAATAATTGCGTTTTCATGCATGGATGTGTGTGTGCATGCATGAGAGAGGCAGAGACAGATTTGATATCATTCTAGAGGTTATTGAAACATAAAATAAACAAATTTACAAAAATATAATGAAACAAGTGTGCTTTTATTCAAGAATAAAACTGAATAAAAAAAAATTCAAGTGACAACAAAATACCAAGAAGACACGATTCCCCAGCATTTCTGTGTCTGCTTATATCCCTTCAGCGATATCTTTTACAAGTAGCAAAACTATATACAGGCTGTTACAGACTCAAAGCAAATATTTGCTTTTATAATCAAATAGTAATAATAACAGAAACTCGCTACTCACAACGGAAAATGCAGGGAAGACCCAGGATTGAACCCGCAACCTCTTGATTTAGAAGCAGCTATTCTTACCGCTGTACCAGCCATGCAATTGATATCTGGACTTCAGTTTTTACATTTTGGCAGCAACATGTAAATTTAATAATTTCTTTTTCTTCGGTTATATTTTTGAATAAAGGCATGCTTGTTTTGTTATACCTTTTGTGAAAGTTTTTATTTGATATTTGGACTTATACAATTCATGTCTTAATTCTGTCGTTAATATAACATGAAAAAAATTTCTGTTTTTCTTATGTGTTCAACATTTCTTGCCTCACATTTCCTGTCATCCTACATTTTTCCAGATTGTTGTAGACACAGAACACATATGAAATAACAATATATCATTTACCCTATACAACTAGAGGCACCTCACTTCCAGATAAAGAGACTTCAGCTAGGAGTACTTCAGCTGTGTCAGTGGGTGATAGGATAGCAGGCTGTGTGCTGCCTGAGCTGATTGACACATTTGCAAAACAAAGACGCTGATGGAGAGGTGAGAAAGAATTTAAGGTGGCACGGCATTACGACTTTTTTTGAAGGCTTCAGAGAGTTTAGTGTTAATTCTTTCAAAAATAACATCAATTCTAGTTTTGAAAGTCCCCAAACTCCTACTGTCCACCACACTACTTATTTTATTTTATGTGTCTGTGGTTCACTGTATGAAGAAAAACGTCCTAATGTGTGTGCGAAATTTATCTTTAACAAGTTTTCAGCTGTGTCTCTGTGTTCTTGATGAACTCATTTTAAAATAACATTCTTGATCCACTGGACTAATTCAAGATTCAAAAGTTTTATTTGTCACACACACAGTTATACAGGTACAACGTGCAGTGAAATGAAAAAGCAAGCTTACTCCCAGACAGTGCAAAAAACAAACAAAAAAAAAAAACACGCAACAGATTGAGAATAAATAAGAAAAATAAGAAAAAGATAATAAAATTAACTAAATTAATTTAAGTTAAACTAGATTAAAATGAAATTAAAATCTGAAATCTAAAACACTAAAAACAATAAAAAGCATAAAGTGGCTGTGCAGTAAATTAAAGTGAGTTTTAGGTTCAAATGTTTAGCATGAGTTTTGGATTCTGATGGCCTGAAAGGAAAAGCTCCTTTTGAGTCTCTTGGTCTTTGCCATTAGAGTGCGCAGCCACTTACTTCAGTTGAACAGGCTGAGCAGACTGTTGCTGTGGTGAGTAGAGTCCATAGTTCTGTTAATATATAATCTACAGTGCTTGTCATAGATGTCCTGTCGAGAGGGCACTGCTGACCTTAAGATGTGCTCTGCTGAATGCACCACTCTCTTCAGGGCTTTGCAATCTTAAATTGAGCAATTCCCAAACCATGACGTACCGCTGTGGTAGGATGCTTTCTATGATGTCGGTGTAAAAAGTTTTCAATGTGATTGGGGAAACCTTGAATTTCCTCAGCCACCTGAGGGGGTAAAGGCACTGCCTTACCTTCCTCACTTGAGTTTGTTTGTACTGAGTCCATGTCAGGTCCTCGGTGATGTACACACCCAGGTACTTGAAGCTGCTCATCAGGAACTCCATTTATGCTATGTATATCTGCTGCTGCTTCTGACTGAAGTCCACCACTAGCAAATTGGTCTTGCTGACATTCACTGAGAAGTTATGAGCCTGATACCATACTGCCAGGTTCTTTACCTCGTCCAGATAGGCCTTCTCATTGTTGTTGGAAATGAGGCCTAAGACCTCTGTGTCATCAGCAGACTTAATAATGGTGTTGGTGCTCTGCTTGGCCACACAATCATGTGTGTAAAGGGAGTACAGCAGAGGACTCAGTACACAACCCTGTGGAACTCCTGTGTTGAAATGATAGTGTTGGAGAAGCAGTTGCCAGGTCTGAGGACTGCCTGTTAGAAAATCCAGCACCCAGTCACAGAGCGGGATGTTCATTCCCAGGTCTTTAAGCTTTGTGGCCAATAAGCGGGGGACAATGGTGTTACAAGCAAGAAGTAGTCTATAAACAACAATGTTACATAATTCTCCTTGTTGCTGTCTATATGGGACAAAAAGGTGCAGAATGTGCAAGATGGAGG
Organism: Erpetoichthys calabaricus; assembly: GCF_900747795.2. Taxonomy (NCBI): domain Eukaryota; kingdom Metazoa; phylum Chordata; class Cladistia; order Polypteriformes; family Polypteridae; genus Erpetoichthys; species Erpetoichthys calabaricus. The sequence goes on from NC_041394.2 coordinate 175,522,835, forward strand.
TCATCTGTAGACCTGTTTGTACAGTATGCAAACTGGAGTGGATCAAAGTCCCTTGAAAGGAAAGAGCAGATGGAGTCTTTAATAATCCCGTTGAAGCACTTCATGACAAGAGACATGAGTACTCCCTTCATAATTTTAAATGCTTCAGTCATGTCTCCTGGTATTCTTCTTTTGCCTAAAACTGAAAAGGGTTTCCTCATACTTCATGCCCTGCAGCCCTGGAATCACCCTAGTCGCTCTTCTCTGGACTTTTTCCATTGCTGCTATGTCATTTTTGTAGTCTGGAGACCAACACTGCACACAGTACTCCAGATGAGCCCTCACCAGTATGTTAAAATGCTTGAACATAACCTCCTTGAACTTGTACTCTACGTATCGTGCTACATAAACTAACATTCTGATAGCCGTCTTAATGGCTTCTGAACACTGTTGATAATGTTGAGTCCACTATGACACCAAAATCCTTCGCATTACTTTACATTTACTCACTTTAAATTTCATCTGCTACAAATCTGTCTGTAATGATTCAACATATTCTTAATTATTTGCCAGTCCACTTGGCTTGGTATCATCTGCAAACTTAACCAGCTTGTTATTTATATTTCCAACAAAATGGTCCACTTTGATCATATCCTTTTGTTGTCCTAGAAATTTGATTCTGTTCATCTGGACAAAGTTTTTAAGTGGGAGAAATATTTCGAGACTTATCCAAGTCTCTTCCTCAGTCTCAATTGACTGCAGGTTTCCCCAACCTTATAAACATTACCTTTGCTTAATCACAGAGACTAGCACCATTGACAAAGGGCCAGTTGATCAGTGATATGCAAATTGTCCACTGATTAGTAGACGTGTGAACCATTCATAGAGGGTTGAGGAATGGCTGCAATCACAGCATTGTAAGATGGCGACAGATGTACCCTTAGGCCCCCTCCTCTGTTCAGAGATGGTCGTTCCTTTTTCACGTAAATGGCCTCCTTGATTCCCCTCTCAAACCAGCGCTCCTCCCTGTCCAGGATATGCACCTCTTCATCTTTAAAGGAGTGACCACTATCCTGTAGATGTAAATAGACTGCGGAGTCCTGGCCTGACGAGGAAGCTCTTCTGTGTTGTGACATGCGCTTAACCAGTGGCTGCTTGGTTTCCCCGATGTACAATTCACGGCACTCCTCCTGGCACTTAACTGCGTAAACTATGTTACTCTGTTTGTGCCGTGGGACCCGATCCTTGGGATGGACCAATCTTTGGCGTAGCGTGTTTTGGGGTTTGAAAGCCACTGAGACCCGGTGTTTCGAGAAAATGCGCCTCAGCTGTTCCGATACTCCTGACACATACGGGATCATTAAGGGTTTTCGCTTAGGCAGTGGATGTCCTTCCTCTCTCATGAATCGCTTGGAGCGTTCTTTAGGTGTCCTCCCTGCTTTGACAAAGGACCAGCTGGGATATCCACATTTACTCAGGGCCTTTTTAACGTGGTGTTCTTCTGCTTCCCTGGCCTCTGAGTCTGTGGGAATGGTGTTAGCTCTGTGTTGTAGAGTCCTAATGACACCTAGTTTGTGCTCTAGTGGATGGTGAGAGTCAAACCTTAGATACTGGTCCGTATGTGTGGGTTTACGGTACACATCCACTTTCAAATGTCCCCCGTTGACGATGGAAATTTCACAGTCTAAGAAGGCTAGCTTGTTGTTTTCCATATCCTCTCTGGTGAACTTGATGTGTTTGTCCACCCCGTTGATGTGGTCTGTGAACTGTGGTACCTCCTGAGATCTGATTTTCACCCAGGTGTCATCCACATATCTGAACCAATGGCTCGGTGGTGTTCCAGGATAGGATGATAGAGCCCTCTTTTCCACTTCTTCCATATATAGATTGGAATAGATTCTGTCGCCATCTTACAATGCTGTGATTGCAGCCATTCCTCAACCCTCTATGAATGGTTCACACGTCTACTAATCAGTGGACAATTTGCATATCACTGATCAACTGGCCCTTTGTCAATGGTGCTAGTCTCTGTGATTAAGCAAAGGTACTGTTTATAAGGTTGGGGAAACCTGCAGTCAATTGAGACTGAGGAAGAGACTTGGATAAGTCTCGAAATATTTCTCCCACTTAAAAACTTTGTCCAGATGAACAGAATCAAATTTCTAGGATTTCCTTACCTGGATTATTGAGCATGCATCGAGACATATCCTTTTGTTGCTTCATCATCAAATTCCAGCATATTAGAAAAACATGACTTCCCCCTTCTTAACCCATGTAGACTGTACAGTAAAACTCCTGTTCTTGCCATGTGTTACTCAGTCTTTCCCTTAATAATTCCTTCCATTATCACACCAATTATTTCAAAAATGCCTTTTTCTTTTAGAGCAAAATCATTTTTACATTGCTGCTTTTATCTTATTAAGGAATTAGTTTGGATATAAAATTGCATAATTAGTTGATGAGAAAGTGATAGCGCGACAAATCAGCTGTGAGTTGCAGTTGTTTTAACTTGTAGTGTGACACATTCAAATGAGGGAACTGCAAATTTTAACAGTATTAATTACTTTTTGATATAGCACTATACATAGCTTTGATAAAAGAACAAAAAATATGCATTCATCCTCTGAATATACTGTAATGAACATGTCTACAGTTGTCCATCCAACTCTTCTTGCATTTTCTGAAGGGTTTATTCTATCCAGGGGTGTGGAAAGTTGGTTCCTGTTCCAGTTGCACTTGGTATGGAGAAATCAACCTTGCATGGAGGAACCAAACTGTCAGCCATCCACATTTACTCACATGGTACTAATTTAGAGTCATTAGATCATCTAACCTGTATGTCTTTGGAGTGTGGGAAGGATATTTACAGTATCTAGAGGAAACTCAACACAGGCAGTACCAGTTTTAGATGTAGCAAGTAGAAATCAAGAGAATTTTCAAACTAGCTATCTTGGAAACTGCAGCTAGTTAACAATGATAATGGAATGAGCTGCTCCATACATTCATTCCAAAATAAATGTATTTAGCTAATGCTTCAAAGCTTCCACCATGGATAGTTATATTTGTGGCTTGGTCATGATGTTTTAATTCATGAGGCAAATCTAATGATACAGGGTGTCCACAAAGTATCTTTACAATTTCAAAAAATTACTAAAAAGGCAATCGATGAGATATGTTAATCAAATTTGTCCTATGAACTCAGTCGTTATCAAAGTTTGTAATCACATTGCATTTGGGTATTTCAGGTACCCTGTTGATGAAAGAGAGGCTGTTGAATAAACCCCTAAAAAAATGGCTACTCCTCAAGAAAGGGAACAATTTGTATTGTGGTTTATTGAAACAAAATCGTATACGCAGACTCAGCGAAACTACAGGACTAAGCATGGTAAACATTCACCGTCACGTCCATCAATTTGTGCATGGCACAAGAAATTTATGGAGACAGGGAAAGTATTGGATAAAGAAAGGAGTGGACGACAAAAAAATAGCGGAGGAAAACGTCGATCATGTAAGACAATCCTTTGCTTGTTCTCCTACAAAATCCATCCGTACTGCTGCGAGACAGTTACAGCTACCACGTTCAACAGTGCACAAGGTCCTACACAAGAACTTGCAATTGTACGCTTATAAAGTGCAACTCTTACAGGCACTCGAGCCAAATAATAAACCAAGACGAACAGAGTTTGCAGTTAATATGCGGAAATGAATGTCTGAGGATGCAACATTCCTCACCCGAGTTTGTATTAGTGATGAGGCAACCTTCCATGTTTCAGGGAAACTGAACACACATAATATGAGAATCTGGGGCCCAGAAAATCCCCATGTGATATTGTGTATCGAACAAAGATACGGGACATTAATGACCTGAAGCAAAAGATCACTGATGCCATTGCCACCATTGATGACGCTATGCTACAGAGAACATGGCAAGAAATTGAGCACCGTCTTGATGTGCTTCGTGCAACTAATGGTGCCCATATAGAGGTGTATTAAATGAAGCAAAAAAAAACTTCAATATCCACTCCTCATTTTGTAATAATTTCCACACATTTGTCTATTTATTTGTTTTTTAATAAATTTTGAAATTGTGGACACCCTGTATAACATGTAATGTTTTTACTGAAGTGCATTACTGTAGAAACACATTGTAAGTATTATTAGCAAAACAGAATACTTCATTGCTGAAAACGAATGTTTGTGTTCTGCATTGATTTTTTTGAAGCTTTACAAAGAATGTGTGAATGTAATGAAACACATTCAAAATATATATAGTATATGAATGGTATGGGAGTAAATGTGATGCAGTCAAGGTCAAATCTGAATTACTACACAGGTATAAGCAATAACAGTCTGTTCAACTGTGTGAAGCACCTTCAAAGTAACACAGTAAAGGATGTCTTACAGGAATTCTGAAACAATGGATTAGTCTTCAGCTGGCAAGTTTGATTTCGCATAGTGGTGCAGTGGTTGCACTGCTGCCTTGCAATAAGGAGAACATGGTTAATTTCACGGGTCCTCCCAGTGTGGAGTTTGTATTCTTCTCCATGTCTGCATAGGTTTCCTCTGGGTGCCCCTCGATATACAGGGTAAGTGGATTGGTAATACTAAATTGGCTGTAGTGTGTAGTTGGGGTGTGTTTGTGTGCTCAACCTGCAATGGACTGGCACCATCTCCAGGGTTTGTTCCTGTCTTGCGCCCTATGCTAGATGTGATAGGCTCCAGCATCCCCTGACCCAGTTCAGGATGAAGTGGATTAGAAAATTACTGATTTTAGGTGGGCAGTGTTTATTTTTGAAAAAAAAAAAACTCACAATATCAGTGAATAAATTTAGTGTTTGCACATGATAGAATAAATAACAATCTATTATGATTCTTGATAATAACTGTTATAAACGTAATGTTCTGCTCTTTGGTTATACTGCATGAGGTCTGTTATAAATCAATGGAGTGGGGTACCCTATCTCTAGCAGGATGCTTAAGCAGAGTATAACTTATCCACTTTTGCACAGGCTAACAATTTCAGGCCACATTTAATATATCACTCTTAAACTGTGTTAGTGTTATGTTATGATTCAATTTAGCTTATGTACTACAATTATTTATTTAAAAATATAAGTGAAGTGCTTTTTGTGGTGCAATTTAAATTCACACAGCAAAATTCAGTCAGAGAACTACTCATGGAAGTACATACCAGTCATTTTCTAACCTGCTTAGTCACGAAAGGGTTGTAAGGGACTGCTGGAGTCTATCTAGGTAGCATAGGGCACAAGGCAGGAACAAACCCTGCACAGCGCACCAGTTCATAGCAGGGCAAGCACACACACACACCAAGGCCAATTTAGGATCACTATTTCACCTAACCTGCATGTCTTTGGACTGTGGGAGGAAACCAGAGTACCAGGAGGAAACCTAAGTGGATATGGGGCGAACATTTAAACTCCATGTTGGGAGGTGGAACGTGAATCCTGACCTCCTTACTGCGAGGCAGCAGTGCTACCACTGCACCACCATGCCACCCAAGTACATACCACTGATGGGCATTTTCATTCAATGTACTGAATCAATTCTTTCAAACTACATGTTTAAGTCAATCAATTCTTTTAATTCATTTGATTAATTTTTAGGAAGTATAGCTTACACTGTAGTTATGGGTTCTGTCTGCATCACAAATATTTAATTATGATTTGTGTGTGTATGTTTATAAATATATAATTACTATTATTGCTTGTTATTTTTTAATTCATTATATATAAATATGATTATATATAAATATGTAATTCACTATATATTTAACATAATTCATATGCCATTGCTCTGTTTCCGTACACAAAGGCATGATAACACATTTAAGGTACATAATTAAAAAAAGATGTTGCACTGCAGAATCAAAAATGAATGGAAATTGTGCAACTCATAATGATCTGTTCACAATAAAATGATTGAGAATTGTTAGTTTGATTCTCAGGTACTGACTTGTTCGTGAATCCAATGAACAAGAATTATTAGAACGATTCTTGTGTACCAACTCGTTCAAGAATGAAATCAATGAGAATCAATGAGAATCGTAGACTGATTCTCAGGTATTGACTCTTTCACATATCAAATGAGTCGAGGCTCATGAGTCAAAGGGGTCTTGTGCATGCCCTTTACACATCCAGCAGCAGGCAGTGGCAGTGAAATGGCAGACAATGACGACATCAAGCAGGGCATGCATGCATTTTAGCACTAGTCCCGCAGAGCTCCATTGAGCTGATTCATTTGTGTTTATGAATCAATTCATATAATTCACTGAAATGAGTCATTCAAAATGACCAGGTTCTTCATGAATATCCCATCATTAGTACATATATTCAACTCCTTCCAGGGTGTGAAATCCCAACATTTAGGTTAGATTAGATAAACTTTATTAATCCCATGAGGAAATTCGAGTTGGCTCGATGTCATCAGCTGGACTTGCTCTTTTTGACACGTTACCAGGAGATGCATGCAAACCAATTAACTGCAGACAACAGACATGAATAAATAGCTCATCCTTGACATTAAAATAGTCATACCTTTAATAGTGTATGTGATGCATAAATAAATAAAATCCTGATTTGCTTCACTGTTTCTCAAGCGAGCTGGCATTCACATGGCTGACAATAATAAAAATGCAAGTTTACTCTTAATGGGACAGTAATAATAATAATATATAGTATATGCTAGTGAATACAACACTTTGCTTATTTTGTCCATCTTATGGTAAGTTAAGGTTTTCACGGTGCTCCAGTCTTGGACCTCATACTACCTGCAAATATGTGAATAATGTGTATACACCAATAGAAATAAATATATAAATAGTCAGACGTGCACTACCCAACCACATCATCATAGTCGCTCACTTAGCACAATCCCCTGACATCTACTTCAGCAGCTGGAAAGCAGAGCCATGGGTCAAGAGGGCAGAGTTCTGTTCGGCAGGCCTTCCCATAAGTAGAGCTGTGGATGAGTCGGAGACAGTAATGAAACCATGGCAGATGGGTTAAGAATCAAACAAAAAACATGTTAACAGAATTATCCAAAATAATCAAAGAGAAAAATCAAAAGTTATAAAAATAGGAAGATGGTCAAACACACTACCCTAAAGACAAAGAGGACAACTCAAATTAATCATTTTGCAGATGCACTAAACACCCCCTTCATTTTCCTAGCCTCTTCCATCATATGGCTATAGCAGAAAGAAGTGTTTCTCAGCAGCACATGAAACAGAAAGAGGGCAGAGAAAAACTGCACATGAACTGGATAGGTTACAAGTGTCATCTAACCAAAATGACAATAGGTCAGTCATTTTTTGTAAAACTATATGGCACATTTTCAAAGTTAGTATGCGTGTGAGAAGTCTGAAGAGTTATCTTATTCTGAAGGTGTCAAAGATTTGCCAGTTTAGATTTCAATAGTACTGTATGTCCATCCATCCATTTTCCAACCCGCTGAATCCGAACACAGGGTCACGGGGGTCTGCTGGAGCCAATCCCAGCCAACACAGGGCACAAGGCAGAAAACAATCCTGGGCAGGGTGCCAACCCACCGCACTAGTACTGTATGTAAATAACATAAATATTCCTACACAAAGCAAAGCTTTACTCAGAGAATACAGAGTGCATTGCTTCCAAGGCTGCCTTACAGCTCCTAGGAGCTAAATTTACATTCCACCCCAGTGATTACTAATGTAGACTTTGCTTGCTGTTGTCAGAGTTGATATTTATGGTTAAATACAATTTTCATTACTTGATATATTGATTATTATGTCATTTTTACTGTTAGTTATTGCCCTTAACATTCTTAGAAAGCATTTAAATTAAAGCATCTTGACCTGTGACCCAATTCTGATGTTACTCTTGCAAGGTTAACTATTGATAAGAACCAGTGCAATCTTAAATTGCGACTTCTGACTCTGAGGGTCCGTTTATCATTAACTTGCAAAGACATGAGAAATGGCCACTAATCATGTACTCCTGTAGTTAACTGTGTATTTAAGAAGTGAAATCAACAGCTGTAGTTTGGCCATCTTCTTCCTGGTATTGTGGTGACTTCATGCAGGTGTCAATAAAGGTATTCTTCCCATCCTGAACTGGCTTTGTGAATTTGAATTTGACTTTGACCCTCTCCAGAAGCCTCATGTATAAACGGTGCATACGCACAAAAAAGTTGCGTAAGCCCATTTCAACGCTCACATCGCAATGTATAAAACCTAAACTTGGTGTAAAGCCATGCACATTTTCACGCCAGCTAAATGCTTGGCGTACACAAGTTCTCAGCTCGGGTTTGCAAACTGGCGGCACCCAGCGTCAAAGCAGTGCTTTTGTTCCAGTGTGGTTTCCCTTTCTTTTTTAGATCCAAATCCCAGACACAGTTTTATCAAATACACTGAAATTAACCGCATATTGTTTATTAATTTAAGGCATCGGATTGTAATTAACCTGTAACAATACAGTATAATGGTCCACAGAATGGCCAAACTATTCCAAATACCATAGCTGCTTTAGCGTTACTCTCACTGCACCTTCTTCTTCTTCTTTCAGCTGCATTAGGGGTAGCCACTGCAGATCATCACAGTGGATTACAATATTACTCTCACTGCACCACTCGGAGTATTTATATCTTTGATTCTGAGTGTGGAATCACAGCTCTACAACAGCTGATCGGAAAGAGAATTATCGGTGTACAGCATCAAGCACTCGCTGCCTCAGCCATGCTGCCTATTTGAACTGCTCTCATTCGACAAACGCTTCAGAGTCTTTCCTGTACTGACCTTGCGGTTCAGAAACAGTTTCATCCCAAGAACTAAAAACGCAATCAATCAGTCCATCAAGTGCTCCTTGTAGAACTGTTTGTACTTATAAGTACAATTACCTCACTGTAAACTTGTGATACAGTTATAATATTGCACAGCCTACGCCACTTTATAAAGTGCGTATTTACATATGATGACATATCATTTTAAGATGAAATGCAGCAAAGTATGTTTATTACATTATACAGATAAAATGTTAACATCATTTAAATAATCTGTATTGTTAATAATTAAATATGTGAGAACACGGTGTCGCAGTGCTAGGAAGGAGCAGGCGCCTCATTCAGGGATTGTTCCTGCCTCGCACTGTATTCTTGCTGGGACTGGCGCAACACTGGAAGGATAGATGGATAGAATAATTAAACATATGTATTACGAAGATATTTCAATGTTCCTTAAAAGTTTCAAAGAATCGGTGTTCTAAGCTTACAGATGGCTTGACATCTATTACAGAGCTGATTGTGTGGCGATTGGGTATTTGGAGAAAGAAAAGGAAGGACATGAATTGGGGGTTAGTACGTTTGAGAGAGACAGTACTGCTGCGATAAATTATTTCGTCGAAGGTAGTGCATGGCGCAGAAAGCATCTTGCGTGAGGCAGGAACAATTTCTGGATGGGGCGCCAGTTCGTCACTATCACTGTGCCACCGTGTTCCCATGTTTAATAACATGCTTTAATTGATATGATATGAATACTGAAGTGTGGCACGGTGGTGCAGTGGTAGCGCTGCTGCCTTGCAGTAAGGAGACCTGGGTTCACTTCCCGGGTCCTCCCTGCGTGGAGTTTGCATGTTCTCCCTGGGCCTGTGTGGGTTTCTTCCAGGTGCTCTGGTTTCCTCCCACAGTCCAAAGACATGCAGGTTAGGTGCTTTGGCAATCCTAAATTGTACCTATTAGAGCTGGTGTGCTTGGTGCGTGTGTGTGTGTGTGCCCTGAGGTAGGCTGGTGACCTGCCCAGGATTTGATCCTCCTGTGTTGGCTGGGATTAGCTCCGGCAGACCCCCGTGACCCTGTGTTAGGATATAGTGGGTTGGATAATGGATGGATGGATGAATACTGAAATGATATCAAGTATACATCTCAGTATTTAAATTATTCAGAGAGCTGTAATATCACAAATGTAATGGATTCTGTGTCCAGTCGGTGGAAAAGAAAGCTGGTTTAAGAAGCACGTAGTGATTCACACACATAGAGCACATAGAAGAATACATACAAAACAACGCATTTAACGTGCTACTTTAGTTACGATGGGACTTGAGAAACTAGTAAATTAAACAATTTTAAGATGAAGTTTATGATGTTCTACTTTAATGACAAAATAAACTATGTGATTAAAGTGGAAATTTCGAGATTAAAGTTGACATTTAGAGCTTTTTTTCCTTTGTGTCCCTATTTTTTTCTTTTCTCTGTACCCTACTAAGCTTTCATATGACACTCAGACGGTGAGCTACGACTCGCTTTTTCATGGCGACTTTGATATCTGACAACTTATTTTTAATTCGGGAACTGTGCGACTTTGTGAACTTGAGCTTTCAAGTTTCTCTGACACTCTATGTCACTCGATAAGCTTCCTTTTGTTGTTTATATCACTTTTTAAACTAGCAAATAGTACGTTTTTCCTTGCCTCCACTTGGTATTCATTGAAATTCTTCTATTTCCCCACGTGCTTTTGCCATTGCCTTTTCACAGAATGCTGAGCTTAAGGGCTATTTATATTGATTTGCATATTCAAAGAGGCGTAATTCTGGGAGGAGTTGGGGAGTGGCAGCAGGCACGTGCATGTGTGTTACTTTTCATGCTGGATTTATGGAGCGGAAGAACGTGGAAGTTGGCGAACACACAGATTTATGCATCTGGATTTTTTTGACTGTATGCACATTTCCGCTTTTGCCATGTAAATTCTACATGCAGTGTTATGCATGAGGCCTCAGATGTTCTAAAGAGTTTTCTCCATATTCCCCACTTTCTATCCAAATTTAATGTAAATGATGACCTTGTTATGTTAATTGGTGACATTAAATAAGTCTAGTATGAACAAGAGGGAGAATAGGCATTAATGTGGTCTTTCAACTGGCAGTTTATGAGACTCCAGCACCAAACACTGCTCATATAGGTTCCAAATCCCACTGAAAAAGATTAAAGATTAAAAAGTTTAAAAAAAGTAGATATTTTAATACTGTAATTGATACTTCTATGGAAGAAGATTGATCAAGTGTTTTAAGTCCCAAGCAAAGTAATTTTTGTGCTTGTTAATTGACTTCATTCTTGGTGAATGGAGATTATTATCTGGGTATTATTGGCCTGAACACAAGCCTGGATTTGCTGGGTCACATCCATTTCAGTGAAGTAAGAACATGTTATGACTTGCTCACTCTCCGGACTCGCTTTAGTTTCAACAAAAGAAAATTCAAACTAAATAACTTTGGTGGTAATCACTCAAAGCAAGTCTGATCTTGCTGAGTGAAATTAATCTTGATGGACTGATGATAAAATGTAATCAGCCGCAACGGCTCACTATTCAGATAATTCATTTGAGGCAAAAATATATAATGGAATATCAGTGCAACATGCTGCAAGTTTAGACTGTAACTAGTATTATATTTTTAAGACCCCTAATGGAAGCATTCACCTTCTGTTTAAGAATGTCAATGCAAAAAATAAACACTTTAAAGATTAAACACAGGTGCTGGGAAAAGAGCTACTTTAAGACATTTTACCCTAATAATGGGCAAATCTAACTTTCTACTAGATGGCCCATCTGAACCTATGGCCATCTGTGGCACAAGCCTGAACACTCAGTAAAAATTTATACTACTAAGCTGTATCTTATAATAAGCAAGAATTTACAGAAATGAAATATGATTTTGATTTTTACTGAGTAGACAAAGTGGTTAGTACTGCTGCATCGCAGTTCCAGAACAAAGATTTGAACGCAAATAGTCTCAATGTGTTGCTACATACCATTTAATTTCCACCAACCTGTAGTTGTGCAATTTAGGTTTACGGAAAGTCTATACTGGCTGCCAATAATAAGGTAGGAGTTGGGTAATGGATTGAATCCTATAACTTTTCTTTAACCTACTAATTACAATTTAGTGTCATGAAGAACAGCACTGGGAACAAGGAAGGGGGTGCCTATGAGTAGGTGGCCATGGATGTAAAGTATGTTAATGTTATCTATGTCATGCATGCTCATCTGAGGATCACCTTGCCAGCTCTGATCAGGTATGCAGTACCACCCCAGGGCAATAGGGGGCACCGTCACTAACTGTCTGGTGTCTTCCCTCTGCAGCACAGAGAAAGCTGATAGGCCATGCTTCCATCACTTCCTTAAGCCCCACCCATTGTGGTCTGAAACATATAAAATGAGCCTGTCCCCAGAAAGTGGTGTCTCACTACAATCTGAACTCAAAGCAGGATGGAGCGCCCACATACACAAAGGCAAAAGAAGATTTTGGTTCTTGTGTCACAGGTGTCTGGTCACACTTATAGGTAATCTAACTTAGACACCATTAAAATATCCGACTACGCCACCCAGTTTTATGAAGAGACTGGGAACTCCTGAAATTTACCAATAATAGCACACAGGTTTCTTTAAATTGGGCGGTGAGTAAACACACACTGAAAGACACAACAGTAATTTCAGAAAAAAGCAACAGTAAGTTCTATTGTACAAGACAATATAAGGTACATTAAAAAAATAAATGAACATAACAGAACCTAAACATATCAGGAATTAATTTCCTTTTTTTAAAAGGAAAATACACTGTCCACACTCTAAAAGTCCGTAAAAACAAGAATTGGAGGATACAACCTTTAGTGGTGCAGAGTCCAGTTTGGGCACTGTGTTACCCCAACACTTAATTGTTCATGGATGCACTCTGTTCCCCGGCAGAAGTTGTGTCAAATTGTTGACTCCCTGTCAGCGTCTCTTCGTTGTCCCTTTTTCTTCCACTCTGGGCTCCTTGTGTTGCTGGGACCTAGGCACGCCTCATTTCTCGTCTGTCAGCTTTACTGGGTCCTTTCATGCAGATTCCCTCTCTCGCTGAACCCACATCCGGCGTCTCTTTGTGGAGCTGTCTCTTCCTCCCTGGAAGTGTTGCCGTCCTTGTGCCTCACGTTGTGCCAGCCAGGTACCCTTGTCTGCCTGCGAGCCCCTGTGCCCTGTTCGAGTGTCTTGGCAGCGTTTCCTGTGGACTCTCCCTTCTGCCTTCTGCTGGCCAGCAGTTTATATTTACTTCACCCCTCTGTTGTCAGTCCTGGACAAACAGTTTAATCAATGGCACATCTAAATTGCCTGAGTTTAACAATTAATGAAAGCACAAGTTAACAAAATGTATGGTTACCAAACATTAATAAGTACAGATATGCTGATTAGGAACCAATATTTCCAAGCCAGGTAAATACAGACATTCTACCAAGGTCAGACTTCAAAGCAGTGACTCCCTGGCAAGACAGCAAATACCATTAATAAGTACAGATAGCCTTTTAACTCCCCCCCCCCCCCCCCCAGTCCCAACAGTGGTGCCTAATGGAACCACCCAGTGCACAAAAAAAAATGTAAAAGTGTCCCCCTCTGACACTTGCACCCCGTGTGCCTGTCTGTTTAAACAGGGTGGCCCAGTTGGCATCCCAACTGTTTTTCATGTCATTCATGACATCTATCAATTCTGTCTGCTTTCATTAAACGCTGAATGTATTGTACAGGTATCTGGAGCTGACAATAGCTGCTTTATGACCTCCCATTGCACGCTTACTTCCATTAAAAAATAAGAGAAGCCATTAAAAAATATCCAGAAGGCTAGCAATGGTTTAGAGTGCTTAATATTAATAATATTAATAAATGACTTTCATATTCTAAAAACATTTGAACTGTTCCTCATAAAGTGATTTAAATTTTTTTGCAAGGTTTAATTAAAATAGTAAATCCTTTTCTCACTTTGTTATGATAGGTGTATGATAAGAAGGAGTACAACCAATAAATGTTTGATAAGTGAGACTGTCCTATTAGTTGTAACTAAAAAAGGAATTGTTAGAGTGGTAGGGAGTATTGAGAATCCAAGAGTGTTTGAATAAGCAAAAATGTTATTCCAATTAGGTCTGAGAAGTGGATGTGCAGAAGTTAATCTACCCCTGTAGTGCTCCCGAAGCATATACAGTAAATCTAGGACGAGAGATCAAATATAAACATCCCAGGTAATGTTAAGCCCAAGATTTGTGATTTAATGGAATAGTTTATCACTGATGGAACTTACAGTAACAATCTTACCTGCTTCTGAGATAACAAATTATTTTGTGTCCCAGTAACTTATATGCTGCAAGTGGCTCTCATTAAATTAGACAAGCATAAAATATTACTTTTTCATTGTTTAGTGCAGGTAAAGAAAAAAACATTTTATTCATTATTGCTTTGCTTTTTTTGGGATGCTGTTGTATTTTAATTGGAAAGTATTTCAAACAGTCATAGTGATACAGTATAAGCACCGACACAAGTGGTAGCCTAACCAGTAGTTCCATCTACGTTATGACGTTTTCTTTTCTTTTCTTTAATTATAGCGTATAGTTTCTTCTCGACTATTTGTCTACTATGTGTGCAGTGCTTTTGTTTAAGTATACTATGGATATGGCTCTCTTTACGCTCTAAGTAAATGGCAGGAACACGAAGGAAGAGGCACTCACACTCCAAAGTAGGAAACACCCTTGCAGATTGCAGCCCATTCTGGAAGAACTGAGATGAAGATATTTGGGATGCAGGTCTGGCTCTAAGGTAAAGGCGAAGCTTGCGAAAAAACTCAGGAAATACTGTATAAAAAATCTATTCCACTGCTGGTAATGGGAAATATAAACTCACTGGTTAACAAGACGGGCAAGCTAGCAGCACTAGTCTATCGGGAGTGCAGTTTGTTGTGTCTGAAGGAGACCTGGCTAACTGACAACATTCCCAATGCTAGTGTGGACATTCTGGGTTTCACAATCGTAAGAGCAGACAGGGATTCTAATCGCTGTGGCAAAAGCAAAGGTATGGGACTTGCACTGTTTATTAACATCAGATGGTGTAACCCAGGGCATGTAACAATCAAGGAAACAATCTGCTGTGGGGGACACTGAACTGTTAGCTGTGGGTGTCCATCCATACCATATGCCCAGGGAGTTATTCCATGCCATTGTAGCTGTTGTTTACATTCCTCCACAGGCAGATGCACGGACAGTGCGTGACATCATAGTCACAACCATCGTGAGGCTCCAGACATGACACCCAGAGGCTTTCATTGCCATTTCTGGTGAATTCAATCATATTATACTAGACTCAACTCTGACTTCCTTCTTTTAGTATGTTGATTGTCCTACCAGAAAGAATAGAGCAATTGATCTTCTGTATGCAAATGTGATGGATGCTTATCGAGCTATTCCCTTCCCCCAGTTGGGTAAATCTGATCATAATCTTGCTTACCTATGGCCTCAGTACAAGCCTGTACTTCAAGGACAGCCCACAACTACATGCTCCTTCAGGAAATGATCTCCTGAAGCTGAAAATGCTCTTACGAACTATTTTGAGTCAACTGACTTGATTGTTCTGCAGGAACCACACAGAGAGGATATTGAGGGATTACAAACTACGTGACAGACAGATCTGAACTTCTGTATGGGCACTGTTCTTCTTGTTAAAACTGTATGCTGATTTGCTAATAATAAGCCCTGGTGGAGAAAGCGAATGAGCTCAATCTCCTCTTCAGCCGGTTCAACTGCCCTGCTCCTGCCTTAACACTAGAATTATCAAAGCCTATGAAAAAACTTGTAAATCCGTCCCACCTTAAATCCCTTTGCACCTCTCTGTCAATGTCTTTTGTCTTGTAAATGTGTTGATAAGCAGCAAGTAGCAAGCAACCTGCTATCACATCCCCCCACCTCCTCACAGTTATCTCAGCTCAAGTCTGTTTACCTGTGTGTCAGTTGCTTAGAGTTGTATAGAGTGAGAAGTCAAGAAAAATGACACCTTTATAAATACTACATCGTTATTTGGAACACATGCATTTCATGTGTGTTCAATGTGTACAACAATCTATGTAAACACATCATTAAAACAGAAATGTTTTTCATGTTTTAGTAATAATTGACAAAATGTAGACATGACGTGTATAATATGTGAAGCCTGAAGTCCAAATATCAAATAAACACTTTCACAAAAGGTACAAATATAACAGAACAAGTGCGCTTTTATTCAAGAATATAACTGCAGAAAAAGAACCCGCGTTAGGGTGCGACATTGAAACTCCTTTAATACAACCACTTTAGTGGTGCAGCGGTAACAACTGTTGACTGGTAATCAAAACGTCACAAGTTCAACCCCAAATGACTCCATTGAGCTGCTCTTATTCTTACTATTTTAGAATAAAAACATATATTTAATTTGAGTCTGTAACAGACTGTGTAAATTTTCACTTGTAAAGGTTGGCTTTGCTTTTTTTTCATTCAGTTTTATTCTCTCAGCCGCGTTCAATCGCGTCCCAATCTGACACTGCTGTTTTCACATAAAGACGTCCTATAACAGATGTGAACTCAGATGAGGATGAGGGTTCTACATCGGAGAAAGAATGCATGTTGCACTTTTGCCGTCGCTATACTTTGTATATGTACACTGGAAGCTCTGCAGTCTACTTGTGACTTTATGCTGCAGGAAGTAAGTAAATAAATCAAGCTAAATAATAAAAATGTTTCTGTTTTAACAATGTATTTACATAGATTGTTGTAGACCCGGAACACACATGAAATGCACGTGTTCCAAATAACGATGTAGTATTTATAAAAGGTGTCATTTTGCTTGATTTCTCACTCTATACAACTCTAAGCAACTGACACGTAGGTAAACAGACTTCAGATGAGAAAACTGTGCGGCAGTGGGGGGATGTGATAGCAGGTTGCTTTCTCCTTGCTGCTTATCAACACATTTACAAGACAAAAGACGCTGACGGAGAGGTGTGAAGGGATTTAAGGTGGGACGGATTTACAAGTTTTTTCATAGCTTTGGTAATTCTAGTGTTAAATCACCAGCCAACATCCCTCACATCAGCCCCGCTATACCCCCCGCCCCCCATTGCCAAAGCTGCCAGCATAGATCATACATCCCTCTCTCCCAACCAACATAGCAGCATGTCAGATGCTGTTTTCAGCTCTATCTATCTATCTATCTATCTATCTATCTATCTATCTATCTATCTATCTATCTATCTATCTATCTATCTATCTATCTGTCTGTCTGTCTGTCTGTCTGTCTGTCTGTCTGTCTGTCTGTCTGTCTGTCTGTCTGTCTGTCTGTCTGTCTGTCTGTCTGTCTGTCTATCTATCTATCTATCTATCTATCTATTAAAAGCATTTTGGAATTATTAAGCAATATGTGGCATACTGAAATGTCCAGTATGGTAACTAGTAGTTACAAATATTGCTCCACATTTAAATGAAATTGATATTACCTGCCTCAATGATGTGTTCTTAGTTTGTTGTGAGAGAATGGCTAAAATTTATTGTTTTGACTGCCCATGATGGATGTTTATTCTTATGGAGACACCAACATGGGTGCTATTGATATGTAGCAACTAAAAAAGCCTTTTAAAGGTGGAAATACAGATATTTCTAATATCATAGTAATTACTTGTACAGGCCATATCACTTTATGCAAATATCCTAGCAATCTTTAGTCCTAGCCTTCATTTACATAATCTTAGGGAGATGGAGGCAGTCAAAGGTGCATTTGGTAGCAGTGGAAGTGAATGACAAAGCATCAAAATAAACAAACTGTATTTTTAGGTTCCAGAGAAGTGAGTACAGCTCATGTCAGCTTTGCAAATGAAAGAGACTGCTGAGAGTTGCTGAGAGTTTTTGGGTTTTCAGTGGTGTGAAAGTTAATTAAAACTAGCATCAAGGAAGCAGGGTAGAAAGCAGCAATAACAGATATCGACATCTGTAAGTAAATAACCACTCACCAGCACAGGAGCAAAAGTAGCTGGGTGTTTGGAGGTGCTCTTGGAAAAGGTACTTGTTCTTGTTATCTGTATTTGAACTAGCATCAAGGAGACAGGGTAGAAAGCAGCAGTAATAGATATTGGCATCTGTAAGTAAATAACCGCTTCAAAACATTAAATAGTTAAGTAACTGAAGCAGGGATTCCTTAGTTAAAAAAAAAGGTTGCATCTGACTTCAAAGCAATAAAGGGGAAGGCTCAGCGGTGCATAGGTAAGCAGCTAGTGTTAAGAGGGCGATCAGGCCCAAAGGGCTGTAGGAGTAGATAAGATTGTAAGAAATTAACTAGCAGTAGATATTTCCTAAGCAAATTTTATTGATTTATTTATTTTAGATTAAACAGTTCTTAGCAGTCTGGAAGTAGAACAGTAAGGGTTCATTAATATGAAGGAATAAAAGCAGTGTGAGTGGAGAGCTTTTAAGTAAGGAATATGAGGAGCACAAAGTTAGAAAAACAGACAAGGAAAAGTAAAATTAACCTTACAGAAGGACAAACATCAGGCAGTTGAGAGAATAGTACTGGAGCTTAAGGGGACAGAATGTGTAAAATAGCTGAAGCGGTTCTATAATTTATTTTTTTTTGGCTACATTTTTTAGTTTTACCATTTAAGTTAAATCAGTTAATTTTAACTAAAAAAAGGAAAAAGTAAAGGCAGGTTTAATAATTCTAAATAAAATTTTAATAATGCGGCCAGTGCAATGCAAGTTTTGTTGAATGTTGGACTTTTTAGATGATCGCTTGGAGGAGCCAGTCTTCTATGAGGGCTACATCTACATAAGAAGACAGCTGATCCAGCACCTCAAGCTCATGGTTGCTGAACTGGTCATAATAGGGAATTGGCGAACCTGGCCCAGGCGTGCTTTAGAGAGATAGTGTGCACCCTTAAGGTGGCACAGGAGGAGATTGCTGACCAGACAGGTCGAGATAGATGGGTCACGATCACAAGGCGTAAGGTAAAGGGTGCATACTGTCCTGGGACATCAACTCCAGAATTAGAAGTTTCCAAACCATTTTCAGGTCCTTGCAGAACTGTACAGTGTCTCTGATGATTCTGGGAACCAGTTCCCAGAAACAGAAAGGTAGTGATAGTTGGGGACTCAGTCATTAGGGAGATTGAAGTGCAATTTTGCTCAAGAGACAGCTAGTATCGCACAGTGTGTTGCCTTCCGGGTGCACAGGTGGGTGACCTCCCTGGAAGGATGTATAGGCTTTTGGCCAGAGCGGGGGTGGATCCAGTTGTCATTGTCCATGTTAGAATAAATGACATACATAAGGGAAGTCTTGTCAGTTCAGCGATCCAAATTCATAGAGTTAGGTGCCAGTCTAAGGAACAGAAATGACAAGGTAGTCTTCTCTGAAGTTCTGCCTGTGCCACACGTTGGTCCAGTTAAGACTGAGGAGATCAGAAGGTGCAGGGTAGAAGGGTAAAGGTTTATGGGGTATTGGGATCTTTTTGGGACCTGTTCCGGCGCAACGGGTTACATCTGAACCGGATGAGCACCTATGTATTGTGCAGGCGTATGAGTAGGCTAGTCGAGGATTCTTTAAACTGGGTTGGGTTTAGGACAGGCCAGGTTTAGAACTATATGTGGAGGAACAAACAACAATGATGTAGAAATAAAAATGCATACTAATGTAAATTCTAACCCAACATTTAAATGAAGAAAGAGTAACATATTGAAAATAACTTGCCTTAATGCTAGATGGATCAAAAATAAGGCAAGTGAGTTGGAGCTCTATGTAGCATAGCATAATTATGATATTATAGCAATAATGGAAACCTGGTAAAATAACAAAGATGGAGATGAGTATAACATAGAGGGATACACATTTTTTAGGAAAGCTAAACAGAACAGAAAAGGAGTTGGAGTTGCTGTTTATGTCAAACAGAATTTAAATGCAAGTCCTCTTCTTTTAGACGATGAACCCCATCTTAGTGAGGACATGTGGCTTCACTGAGAAAGCATTAGGGGAAGAGGCCTTATTTTAGGAGTGTGCTATAGACCACCCAATGCAGACAGTAAAATCAAACACACGTCTTTTTAGGAATATTAAAAAGGCAAATTTACAGGGGGATATTATAGTGATGGAGGATTTTAATTATCTGAATATTAACTGGGATAACCTTGCAAATTGAGGAGCACAAAAGCAGGAGTTTTTAGAAGTAATCAGTGAGTTTTTTAACATAGTATGTTAAAGCACCAATGCTGGGTGAAGCTTGTCTGGATTAGTATTTTATAATAAGATAGAATTGAGGGTGTAGAGGTGATTGAACCACTAGGGTCAAGAAACCATAATATAATACAGTTCTCAGTGTGAGTGTGGATGAAAAGACTAAAATCATTAAGTTTAACTTTGGTAGGGCAAAGTTTGAACAGATGCGGTAAAGTCTAAGGAGGTCAGACTGGGCTAAGCTTTTAGGTATGGAAACAGTCGAGGAGCAGTGGAACAGGTTTAAAAATGTTTTACATGTAATGCAGCACAGGTTCATAGCTAAATTTGGAATTAATAGGGAATTTTAAAAACTCCACAGTGGGTTAATAAAGACTTAAAAAAGAAGCTGCAAAGGAAAGGAATACAGGTAAAACTCTGTTACAACAAACTGCCAGGGACCTACAAAATATTTCGTTGTAATGAAAATTTCATAGTAATGAGTATTTGTCACTATAGTGCTTTCTTTAACTTGCGTCCAGGTGTCTGCAATCATTTCAATAGCTTCTTTCATGTTATTTTTAATCTTTTCCTGTCTACAAGTTATACTGACGAGAATTTTTCTCAGCATTTCCTTGCAATAATGCACTTTCAGGGTGTGAATAATGCCCAAATCCAATGGCTGAAGCAGTGTTGTGCAATTAGATGGGAGGAATTTAACACGAACATTGTCTAAATGTGGAAGCATGTTGTGGGCAGCACAGTTATCAATCAGAAGCCGAATCATCCTTTTCTTCTTCATATTGTGAGGTTTCTGAACTCTTTTGGGAATAACAGGAACGGCACGCTGAAGTGCGTCCCAAAGCGCGATTACCACGTCTATGGAAGATTGTTTGTCCATTGCTGGGGCAGGGCAACAGCAGGCTCACAACGATGCAGTGAAGCACCATAGAAGCAAATCCTAAAAGATCGTGATCACACTATAAGTCCCTGTCTTGCACCCCAAAACATGAGGCTGAGTCTCAGTACTTTAGCAAAACCCGCCCTATTCTGTATGAAACAGGAACAGCACGGTTATTTATTGTAGCGTGATCTACCACTCTCCTATACACAGACACAGCAGTCAGACAGGGTTGTGGCTAGGTTAGTGGCCAAGTAATACTGTTCCCTGCATTTACAATGTTCCTTGCATCACCCATTGAGATCTTTTCTGTTTGCTTCAGTTGAACAGGAACAGGAATAGGATTCGGAGGAGGTTGATAACCTTAAATAAACAAAGAAAATACAAGAAAACTCATATTTCCATTTTTTTCTATTATTTTTCGAAACGTATTAAATTAAATAACAAAGCCTTAAGCTTAGCTTAACAGCATGGGTTCAGAAGAGGGAGGTCATGTTTTAATAACATGCTGGAATTTTATGAGAAAGCAACAGAAGGATATGATCAAACTGGGGTATATGATATTTTTTATCTTGACTTTCACAGAGCATTTGATAAGGTGCCACATGTAAGAGTTAAATTTGAACCCTGCTCCAGTGTGCACCTGGCATGTGTCTGAGTCTCATATCCTTTTGAGCTTATGCTTAAAAGCTGACACTGTTATTTTATTATTCACTATGATAACTGTATTTCTCGTTATTTTATATAACCCCTTAAGAGAAAATGTTATATTTATGGCATAACCATTCTTCTATAGTACTAAGTTTCCTGTTTTTTGAACCCAGCTGGATCATAATAAATTTAAGCCATTGTTCTTTGCTAAAGAACATCTAAAAAGGCCAGCACAGTTCTGGAAAAACATTCTTTGGACAGATGAAACCAAGATCAACCTCTACCAGAATGATGGCAAGAAAAAAGTATGGAGAAGGCGTGGAACAGCTCATTATCCAAAGCATACCACATCATCTGTAAAACACGGTAGAGGCAGTGTGATGGCTTGGGCGTGCATGGCTGCCAGTGGCACTGGGACACTAGTGTTTATTGATGATGTGACACAGGACAGAAGCAGCAGAATGAATTCTGAGGTGTTCAGAGACATACTGTCTGCTCAAATCCAGCTAAATGCAATCAAATTGATTGGGCGGCGTTTCTTGATACAGATGGACAATGACCCAAAACATACAGCCAAAGCAACTCAGGAGTTTATTAAAGCAAAGAAGTGGAAAATTCTTCAATGGCCAAGTCAGTCACATGATCTTAACCCAATTGAGCATGCATTTCACTTATTGAAGACTAAACTTCAGACAGAAAGACCCACAAACAAACAGCAACTGAAAGCCGCTGCAGTAAAGGCCTGGCAGATCATTAAAAAGGAGGAAACCCAGCATCTGGTGATGTCCATGAGTTCAAGACTTCAGGCTGTCATTGCCAGCAAAGGGTTTTCAACCAAGTATTAGAAATGAACATTTTATTTCCAGTTATTTCATTTGTCCAATTTCTTTTGAGCCCCTGAAATGAAGGGATTGTGTTAAAAAAATGCTTTAGTTGCCTCACATTTTTATGCAATCGTTTTGTTCACCCCACTCAATTAAAGCTGATAGTCTGCACTTCAACTGCATCTGAGTTGTTTCATTTAAAATTCATTGTGGTAATGTACAGAACCAAAATTAGAAAAAAGTTGTCTCTGTCCAAATATTTATGGACCTAACTGTATATAAACAATCAGGAGGGAACAGACCGGGAGGAAAGAGAAAGACGGAGATTACATTTCACCACAACAAACCAACTTTACCTGCTGTTTTCCACCTCGGGCTTTTGTAACCAGTTTGTTTTTCATTCCGCTGGACTAACTTCAATTCAATCATCACCAGAGACCCCGGGGTTGGACTACATTATCCACCACACACCGAGGACTCACGGTGAGGTTGCTCCATTTTTTCCGGGAAATTCAAATACATTACTTATCTGTTGACCAGTCAACTGTATTCAGGACAGTTGTATACTTGGACTCAAGTTCACTATCATTGGCATTTTCCATATTCATTCATTGTTATTCGTGTTTGTTATATGTTACTGGGACAAGGGAGGGTTTCTTATTGTATATATGGTGTTGTCACGTTGTTAGTTTGGTGGAGGGATATACATATCTATACATACTGTATATATGTTTTCTACATGGGGAATGTGCAGTAGTGTTTTGTTGTGTTCCATTTAATATATCCACCTATTTTTACATATCTGCTTTTTTGTGCTTATGTTTAAACCGTTGATTGTGGGGAAAATTTTATTTATTAGAGGTACGGCTTGATATATAAGATTCATCTCAGTAATTTATCCAGGCCACAGGTCTTGGAAGAGTAGCTGCTGGCTGGGTAAGGGGTCGGCCATTACAAGTTCATAAAGAACATGGGGGCACAGCTGGAAACTTGTTAAGGGTAAATTTTGCACAAATATTAGGAAGTTTTTGTTTACACAGAGAGTCAAATCAAATGCATGTTTTTATTATATAATAGTAATAATAACAGCAGCTCACTACTGAAAACAGTAAATGTGTGGAGGACCTTGGATCAAACCCGCAACCTCTTGATTACAAGACAGCACTTCTTACCTTTGCACCAGGAAAGCAGAAGTGTCTACTTTGTGTAAATTAATATTTTGGCTTTGGTTTTTACTCATTGACAGCAACATGTAAATTGAATGATTTCTTTTTCTTTGGTTATATTCTTAAATAAAAGTGCACTTCTTTTGTTATACCTTTTGCGAAAGTATTTATTTGATATTTGGATTTCATTATTCATTATTATACACTTCACGTCAGCATTTTGCTATTACTATAGCATGAAAAAAGTTTCTTTTTTAGTTATATGTTCAGTGTTTCTTGCATTGCACTTCCTGTCAACATACATTTACTGTACACAGATCGTTGTAAAAACGGAATACACGTGAAATGTATGTATTCCAAATAACAATATATTATTTACCCTATACAATTCCAGACACCTAACTCCAAGATAAAGAGACTTCAACTGTGAGAACTTTGTGTCTGACTTGACTTTAGCTGCCTTGGTGGGGAACGGAATAGTAGGCTGCTTGCTGCTTGTGCTGATTGACACATTTGCAAAACAAAGATGCTGATGAGCAGGTGCAAGGGAATTTAAGGTGGCCTGGCATTACAAATATTTTCACAATCTTCAGGGATTTTAGTGTTAAGTTACAGAAGACATACACAACGATTTCTCAGTCATGTAATTAGACATGGCCCAGCAACAAGATCAGCAACTTCAGTTGGCAGGTCTGATATTCCCTATTACTAAAAGTCACATAATGTGACAGAAGATTAAATTATAAGCAAACAAGAAAATTAAAACAATGTATTAATCAAAGAAAGAACAAACATAACAATCAGACAAAGGAGACTGTCCGGTACATATCTTTTCATCCATGTTGCAAGGGTTTCTTCAGACACCTTGAATGCTGAGGAAAAACATCTTAATTTGAAAGATTTTAGAAAGAAGTAAATGAAGAAAGTTACATTTGATTGATATGAGTCTGGACCTCAGTAGTACTGGTCCTGATTTCTTGTGTCTGATTAATAGAGCACTATTTCTGTACATGTTGTTGAACAATATTTAATGTAAAGTTCATGTTGTAGATAATTGATTTACAATATGTTACATAACTTCATAA
This sequence comes from Erpetoichthys calabaricus, assembly GCF_900747795.2. Classification (NCBI taxonomy): domain Eukaryota; kingdom Metazoa; phylum Chordata; class Cladistia; order Polypteriformes; family Polypteridae; genus Erpetoichthys; species Erpetoichthys calabaricus. The sequence continues at coordinate 175,547,440 of NC_041394.2, forward strand.
ATATATAGTTTAAGTTTAAATATCTAAATTTAAAATGTGATGTATATAGTAAATGTACATGTTACAATTCGTTTGTTATTGTTAAGTGACTTTAAGATAATATGTACTATATGTAAAGTAATGTGTCTCATGAGAATGCACTTAGGAGTTATCGGGAGAACATGAGAAAGACCTTCCCCATGGACCACAGGTGGGCGGATGTATCTTGTGAGGCTCTGCCATGTTTCATTAAAGGTTTCCAACTATAAATGTCTGAAGCTAAAACAGACAATCAAAGTGATTTAAGGGCCTCTTTTCATGACAAGCAGCCAAGGAGGTATTTTATTTGTAAAATGTCGTTTTTTCATGTTTGCACTAAATGTTTTGTATTTCATTATATGTGCATACAAGTTACTGTGTATACGCTAATGTGTTTTGTACTGATTACTCACCATGTAGTTTTCACAGCGTGGAGGTGTGACGGTGTGAGTAAGACAAGCCCAAGCAATAAACGCCGGTTTCATAGAACTGACCTGTGTCTGTGTTGTTGTGAAGAGAGCTACAATTTCGGTTAGGGTTCTTTCAAGCGATGCCCGTTGACACTCACAGAGTGACAGTATGTGTGATTAGTTAGTTAGTATTATTTAGTACTGCCACTATAAAAGAAGGAGGTGTACCTTTCTTTATAACTAATTTTTGTTAAAGATAAGGGAAGATTCAATAAAAATAACATAAGTAATATGGTTATTTTAGGTTATGATTTAAATCTTGGTTAGAATCTTGGCTGGTTTGAAATGATTGTTGAGAATCTAATCTATGGACTTCTGCCTGCTTGTAGACAGTTCTCTAGCTTTGGCATTTAACAATGATTAGCCATTCTCTCATTCCTGGACTGTTGCTTCATTTGCATCTAAGCGACCATAGCAACAACTGCTGTGGCTTTGATTGTTTCAAAATGACAGTAGCAACTGCAACAGTGGCATATCTTGGTTGGATTGCAAAATTAAAATGCTTATTATTTTCTATTACAATTCTTACACTATACTAGGCAATAATAAAACCTTTTCTTCTACTCCTACATGTCACTTCACTTCTGCCTTGGGTTGTTTACATTAGCTCAAAAGACTTTTCTAGGTTTGGGTTTTCAAGAGTGGATCAGGAAAAGGGATTCAGGTAAAGACTAAGATAAGTAAAGCAAGGCAACAGTCCGAACACAAAGAAGGCAAAAAAACCCAAAGAAATGGACTAAGTTAAAGTTAAGAAAATAAAATAATCAAATAGCTAAAAGATCACATAAATGCAATAACCTGAGACTCTACAGAATAATTAAATGTTTAAGGTAAGAAATGGCCTATTTACAGTAAATATGTTGGACTGTGTAAACATCGCTCATAGCAGAAAAATGATATTTAAAGGGGAAAGGGGTGGTTTAATCAGAAATGGGCACAAGTAGTGGTGAGTGAAATGATTCCTGTTAAATTAAATTAACAGTGAAACTCAATAAAAAAAACTCTTTCATGTTGCATTCAGTTTGGAACTGGGCAATGTCCCAGCTAATTCACCCAGAGTCCACAATTGCACTCCACTTTACATTATGTTCAGTGATATGTGCCAATTTGAATCTCAAGACCTCCAATCTCCACCTAATGTCTTTTATATCATAGTTTATCCAAATCTGGTATAACAGTGAAACGATGTCAGGCAATGTACACAAGTGGCATACGGTATGCACTCAACCATCTTAAATAATCGTGCAAGTTTTGTTTTTAGTTTGCATGGTTTCAATATGGTATCAGTATGTTGGGTGATTAATTTAATTATTTTGAACCTCGAGTCATTTCAAAATCTTCAATCTTTGGCATTCCTTCATTGTTTTTCTACTTTCTTAAATGCTGCAAACCACAAAGGGCCTTCGACACCTCACTTATGTGTCCTTTACTCTTACATCCTCTTCTCTCTGTCTTCTTTTCTCCTTTTCAGAACACCTGTCTTACTTCTTTTCTTTACTCATTGTTATGTTAGACCTTTCAACCTCTACCCTTCATTTCTCTGATGCCTCAGGATCTCACCTTGTCCTTGTCATGGTTTAGGCAACTTTAGAATTTTGTCCTGATTTCTATAGTACTAGGGCCGGCCTATTCAAAATGGCAGCCCGCGGGGCACATTGCAGCACCGAAGCAACCTCCAATTGGACCAGCCTGTGGTCCTGCCAGAAACACAGAGAAAAATGGAGAAAACCATATTTCGTGAGCCATAAGAAATTCCTACCGTAGTACAAGCCATGAATGCAATACTCCTCGTAACAACATTCAACCCACAATGCAGAACGTTGTTGTGTGTCTACACGTGGTGGTAGTAGTCTATGATACTGTGATGACCTATCGAAAGAGCCGCTTCTCTGGGGAATCTCTTCCTTCTCTTTTACCATTCGCTCCCCTCTCACCCTGATCCTGTCACTCAGCTAGGGTGGTGCCCTAAGCCTGCACAAAGTGCTTTCCCCCAAGACTCCACCCCCACATCCCATTCTGTAGTGAGACACATCACAATATCAAGATAATGTGGTGATTTTAAACGAACCTGTGTTCCCTCAGTGTGCCATAGAAGTTGCACTCGTGTGTTATCACTTGTTATGTCTTTCTGCACTGACAGCTTTGATAGCACTAATAGTCATTTTTCATTCTTTTAAATACACTTATGAAGTATTGGGGTCATATATATATATATATATATATATATATATATATATATATATATATATATATATATATATATATATATATATATATAGTGGGGCACTCAAAGTGCTGCTGTCTTCCATTTAAAAGATCATCGGTTCAAGTCCCGTGAGAGGCGCAGATCATTTTTAGTAGTAAGAAAAATGCCATGCAGATATTAAAGAATTGTTATTATTATGATCAGGCAAGCAAAATGACACCTTTTAAGTTAGCCAATAAAAGGTGTCATTTTGCTTGGCTTTTCTCTACATTCATAATGGCTAACACGGTACAACACCCTAGTACTACTATTATGACCAGGGAAACAAATGTTCTTGCTAATACTGTGAACTATTTTTTTTTTTGCACCTTAAGGTGAGCCTGGGTCAGATATGACCAAAATGTTTCTTGTTTTATTTCAAAAGTAGAAAAAAGTTTTGCTACTACTTCATATTCTATTCAATTATAGCTTTTTATTGTTTTTTATGCACTTTTAGATGTGACTGTGTCAGATGTGACCAAATTTAAAAGGGAAACAATGAATAAGCACTGCTTGTTTTTCAATACATTCATTTGTGTTGGTTTAAAATTTGTTATTACCTGCTGCTTACCGGACACTGAAAATGTCTGGCCCAACTAGTTTTCATGAGTTGTAAATCTGTCCCAACCTAATTTTATAATTGAATAGCCCTGTACTAGGGTGTTGTACCGTGTTAGCCATTATAAAAGTAATGAGAAGTCAAGCAAAATGACACCTTTTATTGGCTACCTAAAAAGATTACTATATGCAAGCTTTTTGCCTGAAGAAGGGGCCTGAGTTGCCTCAAAAGCTTGCATATTGTAATCTTTTTAGTTAGCCAATAAAAGCTTTCCTGACTTCCATAAATTTTTCATATCCTTAGAACACAGCTTTCTGGGTGTTGTGGGTCACAAGGAATTATAATTTTTAGTTATTCTTATTATATATTGTGTTTTAGGGAAGGCTGATTTAGAAAAATGTTGTTCTTTTTGTTTGTTGTCGTTGTTTTGTTGTTTCCGTGACACCATTTTGTTTTACCCCAGGCACTATCATGTCAAATCATTGTTGTTATACTGCAGTGGTCAATGGCTAATATTAAATGCAATGCACAAATTCAGAACCATAATGTACTTTGACATTGGTCTGCTATGGATTAACATACAGACTCTCTTGCTTTCTTTATAGCAGACACATGTAATTTTTTGTGTTATTATAGGTCAACTAGTTTTTCTTAATCGATTGCTGAAAAGACTGCCACTGTCTGTGTTACATGTTCTTATTTGTGACAATTAAAACTCTAAACTTTCCCAAGCTGTCCCATAATATGCCATACATCTTGGTAGTTTCAAGCTTAGGGTCACAGGTACTCAATTTTCAGATAATGCATCCTCCTCTATGCTTTTTTAACCTTGATTGATGTCATCGCCAATCTATTGTCAGGACTGTTTAAATCTCACGAGTGCATTGATAATCTTGAATTGCTCCAGCCAGTCTTGAGTTAACAAGAAACACTCATGTTCATGTAACCATCTGAGCCTCGACTGGAAAACAAGGCTTATTCAAGCAAGGTTTACTAAGCTAAGTCTCAATTTCGTAAGTACCCTGCATGGAATACCCCCATAGTCTTTGCTATATTTTTTTGCTTACTTATTTCTGTTTGGATGACACTACACTGCCCAGTGGTTAGTATTAGGTGGCCTTGGCAGTACTCTGCTCCATGGAGGAGACCACTTTTTTGTATAAACTGCTCTTTCTGTTGATTAAACACTGCTTGTGTGTGTGTCTCTCTCTCTCTCACTCATTTTTTTCTCCTCTCATTATTTTAAACACAATTAGTCTATGCAAGAGAGACTTCTGCTTTTATCCTCCTAACTCCAAATTTACTTAAACCCTGACAAGGCACATTCTGATATTCTACTGTTTGAGTTAACATGTCTGTGTGGTTGAGGAGGATCTAAAAGGGTGCTTCCAACTGTTGGCTCTATGCAGAAGTAACCCTCCTCCAAAAAAGCTGAAATAACTTGCCAATTCTGTAACATATCTACTTATTGCCATGGTTACTACAATTTAGGGTCACAAGACCTCGCTTAGATATACAATAACTAATTTAATCAAATCACTGAAAGACATTAGATGTTATAGTTTTGATTATACTTGATTCCAGACAACCTGCATAACAAATTAATTGTACAAATTGAAGACTGAATATAGAGTGGAAAAAAAAGTTCAATAAATGCCGTTAGGCAGTCTGATCATTTTTTTTAAAGATTAAGCAAGGCAAAAGATATTTTAAAAATAAAGTACAAACAAACCTCTAGTTAGATTGATTGAATTTCTCATGAAGAGTTGGCAGAATAGGAGTCACGTTTTATTTTGTAGCAGCAATAATTTGGAAGCATGTACTATATTATTAGAAAGCAGTTTGGCAATAAATTAATACATGCTGAAATCAATTAAAACTAAATAGAGACAGGGTATATTTATACAGGCAATATGCAAAATAAAAATCAAGCAGCTGAAGTTTAACAAAGAAACATTTTAGTATTATGAGGTAACCTTCATAGTAGTGCTTGCTTCGATTTTTTTGAGATATTATTTTTATTAATAAATTAAAAAGGTTTCTTCCTCTTCATCCTTTCCCATTTCTATGTGGGATCAATGTGTTTGATCAACCTTTTCTGTAAATTTTGGTCCTACTCCTCCTCATCAGTCGACCCTTTTCCTTCAGAGCTTTTTTTACTTTATTTATCCACTTCTGCTTTTGCCTTCCTCACTTTCTCTTCCCCGTACCCTCATTCCCATCACTCCTTTGACCGCATATTCATTGTTTCTCCTCATCATATGTCCACACCACTTCAACCCACTTCCTTGTACTTTCTTAGATATCTCTCCCACTTTTGTTGTACCTCTGATTGTCTCAGTTCTTATTCTCTTCTTTTTTGTAACTCCACTCATCGATCTCAACATTCTCATTTCTACCACATTTAACTTCTTCTCTTGGACTCCCTTTACTGCCCATATCTCAGCTCCTTACATCATTGTTGGTCTTACCACGGACTTAAAAACCTTACCTTTAACCTTCACCTTAATTCTTTGATCACACAATGCTCCTGATACCTTCTTCCAATTGTTCCATCCACAATGGACTCTATGAGTTATCTCTGCATCTAGTTTTCCATTTTCAGCTACCACTGGTCCTAGATGTCCTCACAGGTGGCGCAGTGGTAGTGCTGCTGCTTGCAGTAAGGCGACTGTGGAAGATTGTGGGTTCGCTTCCCGGTTCCTCCCTGTGTGGATAGTGCTTTGAGTACTGAGAAAAGCGCTATATAAATATAATGAATTATTATTAGATATTTAATTTATCCACTCTTTTCAATGGCTCTCCCTACAGGCTAACTTCTGAATAGTTGATCATGATTAAACCTCATATATTCTTACTATTTATCTTCAAACATCTATCTCCCAAAGCCCTTCTCCATTTTTCCAATTTCCTCTCCACTTCCTCTTTTCTGGTGGTACACAACACAGTGTCATCAGCAAGAGGAAACAGTCAACGTATGAAATAAACTCACATAGCAACCCCAACCCTGCCCCATGTCCCATGTCATAACAGCAGGAACCACAGCAGGGCCATCCAGCCACTTCAGTACAACTAACCAAAGAAGTTACTGCATCTGTTCATAAAAGACTTAAGCCTTGAAGCAGCAGAATTTCAATTGTGAATGGAGATGCTGGATGCTCCATTAACTTGCAATGCAGGCAACTCCAAAAGATTTAGATTACAAAATGTAGGCAGTCAACTCTTCAACATGATCAGATTGTTTTTTTTTCATCTAGAACCGATTAGAAGTTTAGCAGCTAAACAGTGTGCAGACATATGAACTTACGGTGGTGCACAGATAGCAATGCTTAGAAAGTTTAGGAGTAGAAGAATGTGTGGTGAGCAATGATAGAGGAACTGACAACACCATTGGGCAAGAGCAAGTCATTAGGGACCAGAAAGTCAGAGTAGGAGGAGAAAACCAACACATGTGCATAAATGTCTCTGACAAAGGGTATCTGGGAAGATGTCCATTAACTGTAGCTTATAAGGGATAACAGAACTGAAAAGGCCCTCCTGCACCCCAGGATGGGAACCCCTGCTCTATAGCAAGTCCTATAAGCTGCCTGTGCTCCAACTGTTTATAAAAACATATGTAAGATGCTTTATTGTATATAAATCTCCTTTGATAAATTATTTAACCAAATATACTTTTTAATACTAATTTACAATGAACATATTAGAGATATGGGTAGAATTTGGAGTACCTGCTGAAAATCCAGGTGGTCACAGGAGAACACTGAAACTCCAAACAGATAGTGACTGGGTTGGGAATTCGGCACTTGAATTGTGAGGTAGTGTGGCAACCACAGTGCCACCATGCTTTCCAATAAGAGAGGATGTCAGTCAGAAGAAGGTGTCTTGGTCTCTTCTTTGACTAAATACACCAAAAACAATTTCTTCTCCAGCTTTGATCTTGGTGACTGAACAAACACTATAGTTGATATGAGAAATATCTTTGATTTTGCTTTAACTAGAAAACACAGTGACTGTCCAGTTTTGATTGGGCACATAAGTTCATTGATTATTGACCTTGACACTGAATCTCAAGAACAGTGTCAACATGCTCCTCTGCTCTGATGCTATTTGCTTTCAGTAATATGACAGATGTATCAGTATTGAAATAAAATGAGCTTATTTTTATATAAATGAGCTAAATGAGTGCTTCTGTTTTTTTTTTTTTTGTTTTTTTTTTCCATTTCCATCATAAAAATGTATGAAGCTTGCAGTGCTGTCAGATCTACTTTAAAGGGGAATAATGTCTTCATGAAACAGTTGTAAAAGAGGTCTTGTATGAAATATCCTTTTATTTATTTATTAATATTTCTTCTTTACAGAAATGGACTGTAATAGTCTCATAAATCCTTCAGGCATTATTGTATTGTTATCACAGCCTAAAGGATATAATGCTTTTTTGTTTATACCAGGCGTTTATTGTCAAGTTATCTAATTTCATTCAGCTAAACTTTATCTAACAGTCTGTTTATTACCACGAACAGACTATCTTTGTTATTTCAATGTATTTTATCATTTTATAATGGCCTCCTGATGCGGTCCAAACACATCTGTGTTGCAAGTTTAAAATCAGATTTAGCTCATTTATCAACCACAATAAATCTGAACCAGGACAGCATTTCTTTTTTTTCATGCATGGTACAGCATTGATAAGTGCAATAAGAAGCAGAATCCTGAAGCCTGTATCATGGAAGTGTTCTTATGATCAAAGCTCAGTGCATAGTCAATGACAGCTCCGAAAAATGAAAGAATAATTAAATGATGCAGATGGATTCATCATACAACTGGAGTGCTTCACAACATTTATCAGAAACAGCGGAGATGGCAGATGAAATTATTTAGTAAAATATCAGAATAAAGTGAATTCAATATTTGAATCTGACTGTGTTGCTTATTGGTTGTGGGAGAGAAGGAATAATACTGTTAAAATGACAAAAGTTTCTTCGTTCATCAATAAATGAAGTGGCTTTAAACTTTGCTTGAAATAAGAACATAAGTTTTTCAGTTCTTTTTTTTAAGTTCATTAATCCATTATCCATAATCAATTATCAACTCAAGTTTGTGAGCTGTCTAGTCCTATCCTAAGGATATCACACTCTTGTTGGGTGATGCTGCTACCCATCTTTTCTCCAGATGAAAAGAGTTTATCCCGTAATTTTTGTACTTCACTCTTCACTTGATTCTCTTAAAAAGAACCTAAGACGTTTGACAAATAAGAGAAGACCATTCAGTCCATCAAACTAATTTGTTTAGCTAATAGCTAAGCTGTCCCAATGTTTTATCAGATACTCCTGAAAAGGTTATCAAAGTTTCCTCTACTACTAAACAACTCTGTACTTTGTTCCATAGTCTAACAAATTTCTGTAAAGATGAGGTTCAGTCTTCAATGCAGTTCCCTTTAATTTTCATTGTTGTCCTCACCTAAGTGATAATCTCTCCATCTGTCTGTCCTAGTAAATGCTCCTGTGACAACAAGCTTAGTTGGGCATACAAAGTCCTGTTTCAAGCTGAATAAAGTTGGTTTTGTTAAAGTACTGAGACTCAGCCTCGTGTTTTGGGGTGCAAGACAGTGACTCACGTGTCACAATATGTTTCTATATATATATATTTATAGAAAATCCAACGCCTGTCTGTCTGTCTGTCAACTTTTCACGAGAGAACTAATTTAGATTTGTTTTTTTCTATAATTTGCTTGAACATTCCGGTTGATTTTGTGACTTTTGTCATCACGGTAAGTATCATAGTTTGCTTGCGGTACCGATTTATTTGCGTGAATCCAACAGAGTGGCTGCAGGCCGAAGGGAGGGGGGTGGGGCTCTCCTCATTCACATGCCAGCCTCCTTTCGAGTTGGACTACCTCTTGCCATATGTTGGAGCATACCTTGCCTCTGCTTAGCTAACAATACCTGTTTGTTCAGTAGACATTATCATCTACAGATTGTTAAGGAGTAACGTTGGACATTTTTGAGAGCGATCAGAGTTACGTGTGTTGCCAGAGATATCACGGCCATGTGCTTTTCTCTTCAAGCAGGGGATGCTTTCCCGTCAGAGCTGCACGTGATCAGATATGTTGCCAACATTTGACGTTGGAGCATAACTACCTTCCACTTGGGCAGAATTACATTTTGTTTTTAATTGATTTATAAAGTTTGTCCTGTTTCATTACTACGTGGGCAGAGTCACAGGGGAAAGGTAGTATATGTGTATATATATATATATATATATATATATATATATATATATATATATATATATATATATATATATATAATATATCTTATATATAAATGTCTTATATATAATACTGTATATTGTGATGAATGGCCGGCAGCTCAACCCAGCCGGGACATCCCTGGAATGGAAGGATGGGGGAAAGCACCTTCTTGCCGACATTACTTCCTCCAAAATGCTAGATGGCAACTCCCTGGCAAGGTGGCGGTGTCCCACATTTCCGCAGGGCATTCTGGGACTTGGAATTTGGTTTCTCCACCCTGTTGGGTGCCGCCAGGGGGAGCTGTTGAAGAACCTGGGGACTCATACTTTCCTTTTATCCTGGACGAATGAGGTAGTCACAATGACAGAAGCCCCAAAGTACTTCCGGGCTGAAGAAAATGTCAGTTCTTCATTAGACCTGGACGTGCCAGTCAGTCATGTAGTCGGAAGGACAGAAGCACTTCCGGGTCAAGAACTATTTAAAGGACTGATGGGAACCCAGCAAGCGAGCCACAGTTGGGAGGTAAAGGACAGAGCTTGCTGGGAGGTGTGGAGGAGAGATTTGGAGATTTAAATATTATTGTGATTATTTGTTTATTGTGATAGAGGTGCTTTGGGCAATATTTAATTGAAGAAGAGAAATTAAACAGCTTCTTGGTGTTTTAAAAATGTGTTGTCAGTGTCTGTGTGTCAGGTTTAGTGCTGGTATAGCGCCATCTAGTGGTACTATATATATATATATATATATATATATATATATATATATATATATATATATTGTGGTGCCCGGATGGGGGTTTTACCCAGCCGGGACGCCCAGAAGGACCGGAGGAGGGCTTGTGCCTCCTCCAGATCACGAGGGGGTGACTGCCCTGGTTGCTTTGGGGGCCACGGGTACAGAGCTTGGAAGCTCTACCCTGTAGGGGCCTGTGGTCACCACCAGGGGGCACCCCAATGCCTTAGGGACCCTGGACCCCAGCGCTTCCGCCACACCCGGAAGTGCTAGGGGAAGAAAAAGTGGGAACTCCCAGAGTGCTTCCGGGGTGTGTAGCCGGCACTTCCGCCATACTGCGGAGTGCCGGTGGAAGATTGCCGGGGAGCACCTGGAGCATATCCGGGTGCGTATAAAAGGGGCTGCCTCCCTTCAGACAGAGACAAGAGTCGGGTGGAAGTAGGACGACGTTGGAGGAGGACAAGGAGGCGGCCTGAAGAGAAAGGCATTGCGTGGTGTGGCCAGGACTTTGGGGACTGTGGGGTTTGTGAGCACTGTAAAAATGGAAAATAAATGTGTGTTGGGTGACATGAACGTGTCTGCCTGTCTGTGTCCGGGCCAACTTCCACTATATATATATATATATATATATATATATATATATATATATATATATATATATATATATATATATATATATATATATTGGCACAATAATGACCAGGAAACATTGAGAAGGTTTGGGGAAGCCACCCGTATAATTGTTCCTGGCTGCAAAACTGATTAAATAAGTAAGACATGCTCATACAACTGAGTCCAAAACAGAACTGATTCTCAGGAGACAAGATGGCAGCTTTAAAGGCCCGTAAAGGAAGTGATGTCATCAATACCGGGACCAGAAGTGACGTCATTGGCTGCCCCAGAGCTGGGTGGGATTTCCCTAGAATGGTCTGCAAAAGATCGAGAGGGAAAATTAGTGCACTTCGCCACCCCTTGGTCTGGCATGGAATCACATGTATTTAAGCCCTAAACACACGTGTATGACAATATATATACAGTATATATTAAAATAAATACAAAGAGCACAGATAATGGTTTGGGGTAGCCTCCCCATATACTTGGCAAGTAAGATGAAAAAAAGGTCTTTAAAAAGGTCTTTAAAGACTGAGTTCAAAACAGAGTTGAATACAATAAACAAAATGGTGGTTATATGGTGAGGTGGCAGGAAGGGGAAGGTCCACAGGATCAGGAACCGGAATTGATGTCAGTGGAGCCAGACATCACATCATAGGACTCAAGTTCAGTCTTCTGGTCTGCAAAGAGAAAAAGAGAGATATGATTAGTGGACAGCACCAACTGCTGGTTTGGCGGGTCAATACAATTACTCAAGCCCATGAGCTGTCCCCCATGCGCATGTGTGTATATACGGGGTGAGTCAAAATTATGTTAACACTAATGGTACTGCTATGTATGTACTTATAGACAATTTTTGTGGACAATTTATGTGCAGCAAATGGTACATGTGTTGAATATGATGGCGAACAGGTTGAGACATTCCTGTAATTCATCTTGCACATATGAAGTATGTTTTGTGAATAAATTGTTTCCTCCATTCAAATGTTAACACAATTTTGACTCACCCTATCATATCATATGCGATTTTATATACAGTATATTTTGCATTCTACAAATGCAGTTTTTGTGCATGTGTGCCTTTTGTTGGTATTGTATTATTGTCAGTATTATGAGGAAACATGCAAGTAAGATGATAAACTTGTGATGTGATGATAAACTTGAACATTAACTTATTTGAAGACTTACTCAAAGAATGTTCACAATGTAACAGCACTTCAAAGTAGAACAAAAACATTTACCTACCAGTAATGACAAACATGTTCTTTTCACAAACACCTTCTTAATAAGGAGCTTTTTTTTCCCTCAGTGCTTATATCATTTGTCTTCTTTGGTGTTGTGTCATTGCCTTGCACCCAATTTGGATTCTAAAGGAAGCAGATTGAGTAAATTGCCTGGACAGGGGGCTGAATGATGGTGCTTTTCACCATTTATGCAAGTTCTGAAAAATAAAAATTGAACAACAGGTATGTGCTTGTGTTACAATAAGCAAACACAGCTCTATTCATCATAGAAAAATATTTCTTTTTAAGATGAGTGAATGCAATGACATCCTCAAGGTTGAAGCTGCAGTGAGCCTCGACCTTCTCATCTTCGCTCTTTTCAGCTATGCATCATGCACAAATTTTTTCTTTTTACTGACCCAGCATATGAAAATTTGGAACAAGTTATAGACTGCCTGCCAGTGTTTCTGTAAACAGCTTTTTTGAGAAATTACCTACAGCATGTGTTTTGTTTCTCTATGAATTTTTAAAAGATATTCACTGTTTTTCCATCTTTCAAAAGGCAATTTGTTCTCTACATTTTTTAGCTTATTTCATTATACATCCTGTTTTTGTTAAGATTGTTTTTATTTTTGTCCCGTAGCCAGCAGGCAGTTAAAGTGCAAGTAAAAAAACAACACTTAACCAGCTACCTTGATAGTATATATATATATATATCAATAAATATTTGTCATGTAGAAAACTATTTCAATAAAGTCCTTAAAAGTAAGAGGAAAATTGCTGAAGAGGGGTAATAATATTTAGTCCTCGAAACATTTGTTGACCTACCCATTGAAATAAGATATAAACTGGTAGAAATTTCAGACGTGGATCAAACTATTTACTTCTAAATAACCTGCTTTATTAACAACAAGAATACGCTTCTAATTACGAAATGAATTGGAACAAACACATACAGCAACACGACTTTATGGGATCTGGTTTCTACTGTGGTCTAGAAAATACAACTACAAAGTCAATCAGCAACTTAAGGGGCACAAGTATGGTTTATTCTTGACCACAACAAAAGTCTTATATCAACTGAGCATTTTGAGCAGAAGTTAAAAGGTGATGTCTTTTCAACAGACTTACCTAGAAAATTAGAATGATCCTAAACAGTTACAAAGTATGTACACCAAAACACCATCAAAGTTGTTTTTTTCTCTTTCATGTTGAACTGAGGCAGTTTTCTTTTACACTATTGCAAACTTGACCTGTGTAGTGCATGCGGCCCTTCCTTGTGGCAACTCTAGAGAAGGAAAGTGTTTTGCCAAGTATGAAGGAAGGCAGACAGTACCGAGAGGTACCAATGCATGAAAGATATTTGACTAGCTAGTCAAGGTTCTGTGCCAGGTACATCAATCCCATCTTTCAATTAAAAAAAATATTAGCCAAAATCATAATCAAAAAAGCTGTTGCACAGGAGTCACTAAAAATAAAGTAAAACTGAGAAATTCTTTTGCTAATAAAAAGGGATCTTATCCAAAACCTTGATTAATAAGGAAGTACATAAGGCCTACCTTTATATCATCTGGTCACCTGTACCTACAAACGCTGAGGCAAGGCTGACAAAATACTGGCACTCACAGCAAAACAAACATGAAATGCCAAAAGATGTGAAAATATTTTAATAACTATAAATAAAATTCCCCCATCAGAAATTGAATCTTAATGTTGCAAAACCCCAAGAAGGACAAAGAAAAATTTAAATAGAGTCAAATGACATCAGTTAAAATTAATAACAAAACAAGATCATAACAGAAAGACATTACTCCATTCAATAGGTGTAAGTGACATACTTGCCCTACAGAGTCTAACAGCCATGACCTGGGAACATTGTCAACCTCTCAGGTTTTACTCCTGTAATATTATTTTAGTCAATGTGTCAGGGTAACCACAGTCACAATCAAATATTACATCCTCATTAGGTTTAAAACAAAAAAGGACAGAAGTGACTTGTTTTGGGCAGAAATGCATAAATCCACCTGGGGATGGTGTTTGTTGACCAGGGTCTGTTGTTCATATAAACTACATAGGCCATTAACGCTCAGTCTGGAAAAGCTTCATGGAGCTGTGTGCGATTGCCATGAAAACTTGACCTATACAGTAGACGCTGGGTTTTGTGACAAGGTGTGAGAGTTATAAGGACAGTGTAATTATACAGTAAGTACCAGCTAGAGCACAGTTTCAGGTTTTCATTGTAGCCACTTTCTTAATTAACTAATTACTGTCACTAATGGAACATTTGTAGGTTGTCTTAATTTTTAGTGACTTGCTTTTTAAGATTCAAAACACTTCACTGCCTTTTTTGTCCTTAACCAGCAGCCAAAAATAATTAGATGCAAATAGATCAAACAGATGACCAGCTAACTCGAAGATCACAAACTCAGTTTCTGGAGGGCCACCATTCTTTTTTGCCAGTCAAATTCTACATTATAAGAGAGAAAAGTTATTCCAAACTCTCCTTGAGATTCCTGTTAACATTTTTTATACTCATCTTTTGTTACCTTGTCTAGAGCCTACTGTATGTTTTTCCTGGATTTTGTCCATGGTAGCAAATCTTTTTTCTTTCAGTCTCAGTTTTAATTTCGGGAACAAGAAGAACTCACAAGGAGCAAGATCTGGCAAATACATGGGGGTATGAAGCCACAATCCAATTGTTATTGGTCAAAAACTCTTTGGCTGAGAACACAGCATGTGCTAATGCATCGTTAATGTGCAAAATCTATTTTTTTCTATGCTTTTCCATAGATGTCTTAGCACTTCATTGCAGATTAACAGAATCTTTAGGAGCAAGTCTGTCAATGTTGAAAAACAAAATCATCATTGTCTTGTTGTTTGATTTGACCTGACAAATGCCCAAATGACATGATCGCTGAATAAACGTATAATGATAATACACACTTGATCACTTTGGCACAAAGCCATTTGGCCAACTGATACCTGGTAGCATATTTGAGAACTACACCCTACTCCCATACTATTGATAGCGTAATATTCATTTATTAGTTAGTAATGTTATGTTAAATTGATAGATGTATTTTCCTAGTTATGTTAAAATGTTTGCCTAAATATATTAGTGAATAGACAATGGGTGGTTCTATTATAACCCCCACAAGCTACACTATAAAAGAAACATTCTAATTAGTTCTTGTCCATCTGACTACAGATTAGCCCAGTTTATGATCCGCCTTGCAGTTGGTAAGCATGGTGGGCAAACAGTTTCAAACCATACATATAGAACATACTGAATGTATTAAGTGAAGCCCATGTAAGTTTGACATTGAGAAATAAGACAACTTTTAAGTATAGAAAGTAACTGAAGTTTAATAAGAAAAATCTAAGAATGTAGAAGAAACCTTCTTTCTGTTTTGCCTTTTATTCTGCATGCTTAATAACTTTTTTCTGAATTTTTATGATTTATTCCTTTTAAAATTTTCACTAAACTTTTAAAACAAACTTTTTTTTTCTTTTCTAATGTGTTTGACTCACACTGGATCCTATCTTGCCAACTCAGTAGATGCTTGATTTTGGGAACCTGGAAAAGATGCAACTATAGACAGATTGCAGGTATTTCTGGGTTCCCACTCAAAAGCCATTTCTTGCAGTTAATAAAGCATATTATTTACTTCTTTGTCTTCTTAAAACTAACATTTTTTCACAAAAGACATACCCAAAAATAACAACTTGATGACAATTATGTATTAGTTGTGTAAATTTTGGGACAATATAAGCTTTAAACAATTAAACATTCAACATGTCCCCATTCTCTGGAAATATGACCACGCAATAATAGCAACAATGTGCACCTACAAAAGCCTTTAGGTCAAAAGTGATGCACAAAAAAAAAAACAGTTTGACAATGTGCATAGAAAAAATGTGTGTAGTGACAATGCCCTCGGCTAATGGACAGCTCTTTCCATTTTGGGCAGTTGGTGTGCAGAAAAGTGCAGGAATTTAATTTAGTTGACACAAAGATGACAAATCCCTTGCACGTTAAAATAATGTTAGCTTTGTCCCTAGCAGTGTTATATAAAGTATTCAACGCCCATATGAGCAAAAGTAGAGCTGCACAAGCAAAGTTAATTGCTCATATGCAAAGGACTCAAGTAGAAGTTTTAGTTGCACTTAAGTACAATTATAGGTGTATTTGTATAATAATATGTAAATGTCTGTATTAAAGTATAAGTACTGTATCAGTTGATTAGCCATGCCTTTGTGTACAATAATTTGGTACTCTATTAGTTATGTCCTGCTTGTAGCTTTAATTCTGTAAAGGGGGCTGAGTCAGATGATTGCTGTTAAGAACGACATGAAGCAACAGTTTTTTTGACTGTTTTATTTGCATATAATTACATATGCTTACAGTGAAAGAAATGGCATTTTGGGAATATGTTAGGCTAAGTTTAATAAGTTTATTATGTTCTTTAATTTGTCTATGTTTTGTAATAAAGTTCTTTAAATCATATGGAAGAAGTTACAAGTAGTTTAACGCATCACAGTCTTCAGTCCTGCTCAAAGTGGCACTCAACAAGGAGTCGCCACTATTAAAGGATCTCTCCCCATTTTATAACCATCCACTTATCTGCCCATTTTTTAAAATCCACTTATCTGGACAGAGCCTCAGGGAAATGGGAGCCTAAACCAGCAACCATCAGACAGAAGGAAGGAACACGTCCTTGACAGGGTGCCAGCACATCACAGGGTTAACACACACTCATGTCAGTGGGCAATTTAGGATCACCAGTCCACCTAACCTGAAGTCTTTAATCTGCTAAAGCAAACTAGAGCACTCAGGACTTGAACCGTAGCCTCCTTATTGTGGGGCAGCAGTGCTACAACTGTGGCACAATGCCATTCCCCCATTTTAAATATAGTCAAAAAAAGTTCTTACAAACTTCATACAAATTTAAAATAATTCAGACTACCTTTTTATGTGTGATTTGTGTAATAATCAATTTGTTATTAGCCAGTTAACTGCAACTTCAAATTGTGAGATTTAGTTAAATGGACATCTTAATAAATGTATTTTAATTTAAGGGGGTAGGCTCTAATACGAGATGTGTACAGACTCTGTCCCCCACCCTCACCCCTCTTTAAGAAGTAGCTAATCTGTATCTGAAAACCCTTTTGTAAAGTGAGTTTTCAGAACACAAATATATACAGTAATTATAATTCATTATATGGAAAACATATTAAGAATTCCCTTGCCCCAAAAAATGACATTGCACTACCTGAAAACTGAAAGAAAAACAAGTTATCAAAACAAACCCAGACTTTATCACTTTTAGTTTTACATTCAAAGAAATGGCATTTCATTTTTTTCTTGAACTTTACAAACTAGTTTACTATCTGCTTTGGAGCAGAATAATCCGAGAAGACATGTGAGCAGAATGTGAAGGCAGAAGTGCCCTCACTGCTGCCTACAGATCCAATAATATCCAACAGTAGAGCAACAGCAGCAGATGTCACCGCACGTCAACCAAAGGCAGTTTCATGGCAGAAGTTAAGGTTAGGGGTTGTGATAAGAGGTCCATGGCAAAGCTCAGTTTATCCATAAATAATCAGGTCCCAGAGCGTGCAGGCTCTGAGTGGGCGAGAGTGTGTGCATGTAGGCACTGCTCTGAGAAATATTAGGGTATATATATATATATATATATACCCGGAAAAAGGTGGAGTGCCTTCTCCGGGGTTGGGGGCGAGATCCTGCCCCAAGTGGAGGAGTTCAAGTATCTCAGGGTCTTGTTCACGAGTGAGTGAAGAATGGAGCGTGAGATCGACAGGCAGATCGGTGTGGCGTCCGCAGTGATGCGGGCTCTGTATCGGTCTGTCATAGTGAAAAAGAAGCTGAGCCATAAGGCAAAGCTCTCAATTTACCAGTCGATCTATGTTCCTACCCTCACCTATGGTCATGAGCTATGGGTAGTGACCAAAAGAACTAGATCGCGAATACAAGCAGCTGAAATGAGTTTCCTCCGCAGGGTGTCTGGGCTTTCCCTTAAAGATAGGGTGAGAAGCTCAGTCATCCGGGAGGGACTCAGAGTCAGAGCTGCATCGAGAGGAGTCAGATGAGGTGCATCTTATCAGGATGCCTCCTGGACACCTCCCTGGTGAGGTGTTCCAGGCACGTCTAACTGGGAGGAGGCCCCGGGGAAGACCCAGGATGCGCTGGAGTATATACAGTATATATATATTGTGATGGACGGCCGGCTACAGACTCCGGTCGCCACCCCCAGGCCGCCAGGAGGAGCCCTCCGGACAGCATGATCGTGCCCCGAGTTCCAGCAGGGCTTCATGGACTTTGTAGTTTATATACACAGCCCTGCTGTATACCTTGGGGACCACTTGGAGTCGCTGTAGGGGGGCTAGTGGGCTCTTATGTGCCCTATAACCCGGGAGTGCGTCATCGTCACGTGACAGGAAGGAACGATGTGCTCCCGGGCTGAAGAAAGGACTGTTTACCCTGACCCGGAGGGAATAAGGACTTGTGGGTTTGGCCAGGAACCACTTCCAGGTCAGGGGATATAAAAGGACTGTGGGAAAGCCCAGACACTGAGCTGAGCTGGGAGGTAGGAGGGCGAAGTGTCTGGGCGAGGAGGATTGGTTAGAGAGAGAGAGAGAATTGTGTAGTATATGAGTAGTGTGGTGTGGAGAGTGCTTTGTGCACGTGACAACAAAATAAATAGTTGTTATACTTTTACCTGGTGTTTAGAGTGGTACCTGAGGTTTCAAGAGGTGGACAAAGCCTCAATCTGTTACACTGGCGTAGTCGGCAGGATACTCTGGTCGTCTGTTGGCAGACGATCTGCATTAAAAATAAATTTTGTAGTAGCAGAGAACCCTAAGAAGGTCCCTCTTGAAACCGCGGAGGTGAAAACCCCACCCGCGACAAAGAGCGCTGCAAGTGTGAGCCGTGCTGAACTTCAGACCACGATGGGGAAGAAGTCGGGAAAAAAGAAGGGCAACACCGACTGGCTAAGGGCCATGACAGACGCTGAGTTGGCCTGGACTTACCTGACTGGGTGTGAGGAGGACCGGGAGCTGATAAAGGCTGAACAAGCCCGAAGGGCGCAACAGCAAGAACGCTGCCAGCCATCAGCCGTGCCGGAATCCCTAAATGGCTTGAGGACACCGCTGCAAAGTCTGGAGGTAGGTGCCAGGAAAACGCCCGAAGTGCCGGGGATTTATTATTCCAATTTTGCAGAGGCCTGCTTCCAGAAAGCAAGCGGTGAGACGGATGCCTACCTCATACCTCGGCAAGATGGCTGCGTTACCCAGAAGGTAGGACAGGCTGGGAATCAGCGAACGGCAAGCCCATACGAGAGCAACGACCACGTGACCTCGCGCGATGGATACCGGGAAGGTGATGGTCAGTTCGGATCCTTACGTGAGGTCATTCGTTCCCTGACGGGTCCGAGCTCCCTGAAAGGGAAGGGGGCGGCGAGCAAAGCAGCGCCACAGGTAAACAAAGGTAAAGAGGGGCGGGAAGTGACTGAACGGTATGCTGACAAAGTTAAAGAGGCAGACCGCAGCCAGCCGCGGGAGGCTACCCGTTCCTCTTCGGACTCCATGTCCCAGAAGCCTCCGCGAAGCCCAACAGAGCACGTGCCAGGAGCGGACGTGCTAATTGGCTCCCGGCCGGCAGGTGAGACAAACGCGGAAGCGAGATTACCTCCGGCCGAAACAAGTAACTTTATAAACTTACGGGAGCTCGAGAAATATCTTGAGCCCCTATACATCTTCTTCCAGGGACTAAAGGACTTGAAGGAGCGTGTGGAGGAGCTGGGAGCTACAGCCGAAGCGCCATTGAAGGGACTACAGGAGTACATACGGCGATTAGGCCGTGAAGCCCCGGCCTCGATTAATGCGGCGGTGCAGGTAGGTGCCCTCTGTACCGTATATAATAAGGGGACACAGTGCGAGCCGACACCGCAGTTAATAAGTAGCGGGTGTCAAAGCGCTGTACACCCGACACTTTAGCGTGGCACAATGACTGACTGGACGGGGGAGGAAGCGATCGAGTCGAGGCATGCGTGTGACGTGGCCTTCCGGACCGAGTCGAACGATGTGCTCCCGGGCTGAAGAAAGGACTGTTTACCCCGACCCGGAGGGAATAAGGACTTGTGGAGTTTGGCCAGGAACCACTTCCGGGTTAGGGGATGTAAAAGGACTGTGGGAAAGCCCAGACACTGAGCTGAGCTGGGAGGTAGGAGGGCGAAGTGTCTGGGCGAGGAGGATTGGTTAGAGAGAGAGAGAGAATTGTGTAGTATATGAGTAGTGTGGTGTGGAGAGTGCTTTGTGCACGTGACAACAAAATAAATAATTGTTATACTTTTACCTGGTGTTTAGAGTGGTACCTGAGGGTTCAAGAGGTGGACAAAGCCTCAATCTGTACCATATATAATAACCCCAACATACATACATAGATACAATGAGTGCATGCTTGTTCTTTTTCATTTTCCAAAAGAAAACAGTTCTGTATTGTTCTGTGCTTTCTGATTGTTTCTGGATGTAATATAGTTAATCCATGATGGATCACATGGTGAACCATATAGATGACAGATAGCGAAGTATCAAGGACAGACAGTAAATAATGCAGTAAACAACAACTGTAGCAATCTGCATTTTTTTTGCCAGGGTGTATTTCTATGTATATTTCTGTTACAATAAAAAGTCACCAGGTACAAAATAAATACAGAATAATGCAAGGTTATTTGTTTTTTGGGTGTAATAGTTTCTATTGAAGAGTATTCAATAATATTAGATCAATGACTTACTCTGTCCTTTATTTTCCACGTCTAGCTCACTGTATAATCCTAATCAAGTGACTTGGCCAGCCTCTGACACAAATGTCAAAGAATGTACGTAAATAATTGTGCTGTCTTCTAAACACAAAAGTTATCTAGTAGTAAATATACACAATAATAATAAAAAAATATAAATAAATAATAATAATGTGACACAGTGTGAATTGGCGATCATTCAGGGAAATAAGCTACAGTGCTTATCTGGTGGGTTAATCAGGGTTAGTACAGTTACAGGGTTGCACATTGGCACACACATGTAAAATCTGTGAACGGTCAATTACTGTGTTGTTGATGTGGTAATCAACATGCTCCATCTGAGGATGTGGTCGACCATTAATCTCTTAAGTATATATGAAAAGTGAGGTAAGCTCTGGGTCAATCTGGAAATTAAAGGAAGAGTGCAGGAAGGAGCAAGAGAGTATAGACAAAAGAAGAGAGAGAGAGGAAGAGTGGTCCAATCAGGTCGTTTGAAAATCTGCTTCTAATAATAAAATAATAATAATTCATTACATTTATATAGCGCTTCTATTGAGGGAACAACGTTGCTTTAAGGAGCAGGAGAGATAGAAACCTCTGCATGACTCTCTGCAGATGCCATTGGAGGTGGCAGAGGGAGAGCAAGTAGGCCCGAATTTGGTGATAATGGTTGATTCTGTTAATGAAGAGCTGAGGAGAGCGAGGGATTATCTGAACGGGAGCTGTGATCTACGAGATTTTATAATTATGAGGCAGCATCAGGATGTAATAAAGTGGCAATCACTTTGTCATTAGGCACTTCGCTTTTAGCTGGCAATGTTGCAGCATGACACTATTAATGGACTGGTTGCTGGGTGCACCATGGTTCAAAAGGTGGTTGCCCAATTGGGATGGACATGTGACTGCCTAATCTTTCTTGGATTTTATCTGTTTTATTTATTTATTTATTTCCTGGGTTTACAAAATTCCTGAAGTCTCTGATTTTATCATTATTTATTTCTTCACATCCTGTTTTTTTATTGATCAATTTATGGAACTACACCTTTTTGTACAGTGTTAGGGGTGTACGAGGTGAGACACAAAAATAACCAGATTGGTAAAAAAAATATTTATTGATGAATTACAGCATTCTAAACGTTGTCACCTTCTATATACTCCCCCTCCCGATCTCTACACCACTCCATACATATCTTCCATTGATTGATGGAAGTCTTCTTGCTTGAGGCTCTTCAACAGGCTTGCCATTTCTGTCTTCACTTCATTCATTGAAGAAAAATGTGTTTCCTTCAGGTCACTTTTGATTTTTGGGAACAAGTAAAAATCACAGGGAGCAAAATCAGGCGAATAGGGAGGAAGATCAAGGAAAGGAATGTTTTTGTCAGTCAAAATCTGCTTTACGGAAAAAGCATTGTGTGTGGGAACATTGTCTTGGTAAAGCACCCACCCCCTCTCGACCTGGGCGTTGAATGTCTTCCACATTTTCTTATCCTTCCTTGAAAAGTTTGTGCCACTCAAGGAACTTCTGTGTGAGACAAACTGCTATCACCAGACACTGTTTTTATCATTTCATAAGTTTCCGTGGCCGTTTTGTTCAATTTTGCAAGTAATTGTGATGTTGACTGGCTGTTTGATTTTTTCACTCGACATTATAGAGGCAACTCATGTAGCGATTGTTGTGCAAATACTGACTGGGCTATTCACAGGATATACCTAGCCAGTCGGCGGTTTTAGAGGGCATGTAGGAGGGGATATAGTTCTAAGATTCATGTTTGGTCGACCTCCAGATGGTTTTCCAGGAAAGCGCCAAGCCCAGTCTGGTTATTTTTGTGTCTCACCTCGTATAATAAACAAAGTACATTTTTGTATTTTGGCCATTCAGAACTCATTATGGTCCCTCCCTTGCCCATGTTCATCCTCAGTTATGAACTACTAGATCCATCCATCCATTTTCCAACCCACTGAATCCGAACACAGGGTCACGGGGGTCTGCTGGAGCCAATCCCAGCCAACACAGGGCACAAGGCAGGAACCAATCCCGGGCATGGTGCCAACCCACCGCAGGACACACACAAACACACCCACACACCAAGCACACACTAGGGACAATTTAGAATCGCCAATCCACCTAACCTGCATGTCTTTGGACTGTGGGAGGAAACCGGAGCACCCGGAGGAAACCCACGCAGACACAGGGAGAGCATGCAAACTCCACGCAGGGAGGATCTGGGAAGCGAACCCGGGTCTCCTAACTGCAAGGCAGCAGCGCCACCACTGCGCCACCGTGCCGGCCGAACTACTAAATGTCCTACCAAGAGTAGTGCCCTTGGTTGTGGGCACTTAGGGCATTACAAATAATGTCATCTGAATGTGATTGTGAAGGGTAATGTTCAAAGCCGCATCAAATGGAGCCTGATCCTGACTGCACTCAAAGCATCCAACCTTTCATTCTCTTGTTTTGGGTAAGCAAAACCTTTGATTAAATTATTAAAGTGAGATCTCAAGGCACACTCACATATAAAGGACGTTTAAGACCAAATAACTCAGAATGCATGCTTTTATTATGTGGAAAAATATGAAGACCATACAAAGGCAGTCATTAGGCTGAAAATGAACCTGAAATCCTAGAGCTGTTGTGCTAAATCATTATACACTCAGCCACCCTACAGTCAAAAATGAATTCTGAAAAGCTTTCTCTCAGCTGCATGCAGCAAATGCTGTGCCTGAAGTCTGAATACTCTGTCATTTCACAAATATTTCTAAGGTCATAATTTTTTTTCTTTCCTCTTTATGATTTTTAATTTGCAATGAAACAAAAAGCAATTCACGCAGAGTGCAATATACAAGCATCTCTCTGCACTTCTATTTTTTGCTGATTTGATGTTACCTTTGAAAAAAAATGCTTGTTGTTTGTGACATGAAGCCGTGGGGCAGCTAGTGAAGACGAGACTAATGCGAACATGCACAAACACTCAGCTTTGCTCCCACTTCAACAGAAGAGCAGAGCAAAAAACAGTTTTAAAATGCAACACAAGCTTTCGGGAAAGGTCACCCATTGCGTTTTTCATATCACTCTGTCCTGTTTATAGGAAACAGAATCTCTAAGGGATGGGGAAACAGGCCTAAGAATATCTCTGTGTAAGATAGGTGGAAAGCGAAAGGGTTTGCAGAGCCATAGCTTGCAGCCACCTTTGTCCTTTTAATGGTATGAACAAGACAGTGTGAGGCGGGAGATCACCTGAGTTATGGAATTAATTTACATAATTAGAGTTTTTCCTTTTCACTGTCAGGTATCTGGTAAATCTTGATTTATTTGGCTTTTAGCTTCCTCTTATGAATCTCTTTATTGCAGATTACTGATTAACTATCCTTATAGGGGACATCTTCCATTGAGTATACATGGGGATAGGCTGAACATGTGCACTACCGGAGTATTTTCATAAAAATGTGCCTTCTAGTTGCAACCATTGACTTATAGGCCAAGGCTTTGAACCTGAGTGATGATTCTGTTATCTAGTATAACTCTTCTAGAATCATGTATGTTTACTTTGATCACTGAATTAGAAAAATAATTGAATAAAATAATGTCCCTTTGATTAGACTCTTAGACCTAGAGACATGGGTTTGAATTATCACTCAGTATCAATCTGTACAGAAGTCTTTACATTTTTTAAATGTTTGCACAGGTCTCACTGTGTATTTACTGCCACAGAATAAAGTAAATGCAGGCTAACTAGCTTTAGTTATTCTTTTTCTACAGAGTGTGTGTATGTACATAGTTATGCTCTGCAATGAACATTCAGCCTGTACTGGGTATGTTCCTGACTTCTCCATGATACTGGCAGGATTGCCTCCTACACAATAAGCATTTTCTGAAAACTGATAGCTATATGTGATGTTGCTGGTAAAAAAAACATAGGTGAAATAGCAACTTGGCTACTAAGTAACTGTAAAATGAAATCAAAACTCAGTACTGTGTGTTTGAAATAGTTTAGCTAGGGATAACAACTCAGCACTGCTGCATAAAATTAATCTATTTAGGAATTTGCCTCCTTTTAAATGACAATGGTAAAAGAATATATTAGTCACAAGAAAAGCTATTTCATAAATAACATTTTCTTTGCACATTTATGTGTAAGATCAGACTTACAAATAAACTAAAGAACCAGCTTGATGTGTGTGGTTCTTGTGTTTGCTGTTGGTGGGAATGGTAGACCAAAATAATGGAAATGTAAGAAGAGCTGAAGATCTCAATAGGAAAACCTCTGTTGTTCCTAATAGTCAGCTGGTCTGTGGAAGTTAAAGCGTACAGAAGCATACCATCGATGATGACTTTTGCCCTTGTTCTTGTAGATGAAAAAGATGTTGTCATATAGTCAGAAGCAATAACTCTGTGGAGGAGGAGATCCTTTACTGTGATGAACAGTATGAGGCCTAGTAGGCAGAGTCCACCTGGGATCATTGTGCTTCTTGTGAACTTTGGATGGAATAGACAGATGCTTTATACTTCAATCATCCACCTCCCTGTGTCTTATTTAATTTTGTTCCTGTAAACTAAGATGATCACTTTCTAAAAACAATCTATTCCAGATTATCAACAAGCTCACCTCATCATTGCTCCATATTAAGCCTCTCACTTATTAAAGTGGTAACATACACTGATGACTTATTCCTTCATTTAGCAGACATTGATACCAGTGCATGAACTGCAGGACTAAAATATATATTGTGATGGACGGCCGGCAGCTCAAACCGACCGGCACGCCTAAAGAATGGAAGGATGGGAGAAGGAAAGCTACTTTTGGACACTGCCTCCCCCAGGACACTAGATGGCGATTTCCCTGCAGCATATCAGTGCCCCGGATTCCCGCAGGGCACCATGGGATATGGAGTTCAGCTTCACAGCCCTGTTGGGGACCGTGGGTGCTACCAGGAGATGCTGCAGGGAGACAGGGGGATTTTTGCTTCCCGTATAGCCCGGAAGTACTCCCAAGTCACGGGGATGGAAGCCCCAAAGTACTGCCAGGCTGAAGAAAACTCAAGCCCTCCATTTGACCCAGAAGTGCTGGTAAGTCACGTGGGAGGAAGAACGGAAGCACTTCCGGGTCAAGGACTATAAAAAGGACTGTTGGGAACCCAGCGCTAGCCAGAGTTGGGAGGTAGAAGACAGAGCTAGCTGGGAGGTTGTGGAGGAGTGATTTATAGAGAGAGAATTGTGTATTTATTATTGTAATTATTATTACTACTTTCCTGTGTATGGTGGTTGGGGTGCTTAAAGGAACTATTACAGAAAAGGAACAAATTAAAACAACTTTTTGTGCTTTTACTTGGTGTCCTGCACATTTGTCTGTTGGGCTAGAGGAGTGACAGCGCCCTCTAGGGTCACAATATATATATTGTCACACTCGTGCGCATGGCAACAGAGTGAAGCTGCAGACCGCAATACCTGTGATGTCAGACATGGAACGTCCTCCATATCACAGAATGCCCATAGCGTCAGTCACGGAATGCCCTTGAAAGCACAAAACGCCAAGTAGATAGTAACGCCCTTTCCCAGCATCAGTCGCATCATGCCCTCTGTGAGACAGTATTGACGCGCTCATTGTAAAGTACACTGCAGTTGTACAAATGATAGCAGTTTTCTAGCTGGACAAACATAAATGACTTCCAGTCTCACACTTATGCTATCCAACCATTCTAAGCTCTTTAACGTATATAACACTTTGCCGATATAAAGTAGTTTTTTTTACTATTATGAATGGTTGTTCATTAAGTTTTCTCCTGAAGCGTTACATTATAGTAAAAGTAACAGATCTTATTACCGTTTAGTGTTTCAAACAGAATGTACCTCATGAAACTCATACCTAGAGACTTTCAATCTATAAATGTATTTCATAGTCCCACTAGCATATTATACACATGTGAAACCATAATAAGCTTAATTAATTTTTAAAAGGTTTGCAAAAACAGTGCTACATATAACATTGGTTTTAAAATTGACAGGGAAACATTTAAGAAAAGTAATTTGTTTATTGAACTGATCCATCAACGTTTTCATTACTAAAAGCTGTATGTGTGAAATACTGTATGTCATGTTCATATCTATTGAATGGTATATGACAGCCAGGAAATTTACATAATTTTACATTTTTGAATAACTTTTGAGTTTGTGACAATCGTGATTGTTATTAAACCTTTTCGTGAAAGATTTAAGTAGATCGCAAAGACTTAACTTAGATCACCATAAAAACAAACTGTCTTTGAGTCATTGTCTTTTTTATCTTTGATAAATATCAAATACTATTACTACTACTAATAATAATAATAAATAGTTGGTCATTTGCAGTGTGTACTCAGCAGGGAAACATCCCAAGGTGATCTCATCATTAAACATACAATATTTATTGTCTTGCACACACAGTAGAATTACATTGTTACTTACAGTACATGTCTCTCCAGAACAGTGATAATATAATAAAACACAAAAAATATACATAGAATACAATATATAGTATAGATATATATATTCAGGTATATTTCGAATATTTATACATAGTTTTTTTCTTACAATATTTGTTATTACGATTGGCTGTTCAGTAACTCCACAATTAAATCACTTTCTCTGAGGGCCACTGGTTCTTTACTACAGTATTTGCAAGAAGGAAGGAGAAAGAAAAACAGTTGTGCAGAATGGCTGAGTTTGTAATAATCTTAGCAGAATGTCTTTTAGATGCCCTGGATAGAAGGCAGCTAGTGCCAGTAATATTTTGTAGCTTTCACCACCCTCTGCAGTGACCCTGCATGTGTGCCCTACCAAGATGTAATGCAGCCAGTGAAGATGGACTCCAGACAGCACCTGTGAGACATCTCAGGAAGGCATTGGTGAACTTGGCAATAAACAAAACATGCTGTTCCCTCATCAATTCATCAGTGATAGTTACTGTATGAAATTTAAGCAAGCTCACCATTTCCACAGCACTCCACAAAAACAAACCACAGCGTAATCCATTCCTTGAAGTCTATTACCTGGTCCTTCATTTGCAGACATTAAAGGACAGATTGTCCTGGGACCGCTGAGTCAGCAGATAGACCTCTTGTCTGCAAGCCATTTCATCATTGTTTGTGGCCAGGCCTATGACGGTGATGTCAGTAGCATTTTTAATGATGGAGCTGGTGTGGTGTCTGCACACAGTCACACCGGGGGATTAGCACACTACCCCATAGTGTGCCTGGCTTGTGGGTGAGCATAGAAGATATGATGCTGGCAATCTGCAAAGCCGAGGTCTGTTCACTATAAAGTCCAAAATCCAGTTCTGTTAGCACAACAATGTTGAATATTAAGCTATTTTTTATAAACATCTCTGTAAGAGCAGTTTTTACAATACCCAGATGGACCAATATGATATGGAGTATAACACTTAACTGCTATACCAGTATGCATCATGGAGATGATGAATGGGAGCAAAGTTATGTACTAAGTTCAAAGTTAACAAGAAGTCTGAGTGAGTGTGTAGTTAGTTCTAAAATGAGTTGTCACATACAACACACAGACTGTTATGGAAACATTACAAAAGATGTAAATCATGAAACACACATATATTCCCTACCTCGTATATATATATACATACACGCACACAGACACACACACACACAAACACACACACATATATATATATGCTGCATACTCTTTGCATTATTTGACAGTAAACTATGCAACATTCCATGATCTGCTTCTTGCAACTGAAAGAGGGCACTGTGGCGGATGTTTGCCGAATGGCAGACCAACCACAAGCGTTACCTGGTAGGTAACCACCCACACAATTCAGGTCGTCGAGACTCAGACTACGAATGCAATGAATGTAATTACTCCGGACCTACAGGCTGTCAAATAAAAGAACCACACGCTGTGGTGCAGCGTAAAGGGGCTTTGTCTCTGATGCTGACGTCTGAGGTTCAACACATTAACTCCACTTTTACTCAAAGAACAGTCAAATTAACTTAGGAAATAAATACACCAATATGACCAAAGCATGTCATAGGAATGCTTAGCTCTATTGATTTTTCTTGATTTTTATCTCTACTGCCTGTATTCATGAGGTAGAGTAAAAAAGAAAAATGACTCCAATGTACAAACAT